>NW_025229541.1:0-21684 GCF_018294505.1 Triticum aestivum | reverse complement strand
CCTTCTTGTGTTAAATGACATAAGGAAAAGCCTCAATGAATTCAACCCATTTAGCATGTCGACGGTTCAGTTTTGCTTGACTTTTAATGTGTTTCAAAGTTTCATGATCAGAATGTATAACAAATTCTTTGGGCCATAAACAATGTTGTCATGTTTCTATGTTCCGAATAAGAGCATATAATTCTTTATCATAAGTAGAATAGTTCAGACTAGGCCCACTCAATTTTTCAGAAAAGTGTGCAACAGGTTTGCCATCTGATATAGGCAAAGGTGTCCCATCTTTTGATGAGATGGTGGCTATCGTTTTGGAGGAAGTCGACTTTGACGATCCGACTACGAACGCGCGAGGACGTCGCGCCTTAGCAATCGCTAAACCAACTCTGAGAGGTTATTGACCACGCCGGAGCACGATCAACCTGACCTCGAAGGTCTGTTTCCTGCAGGCAAACGAAGAACAAGCAAGGAACTAAGATTGGAATCTGGATATTGCGAATATAAGAGGAAAGCTTTATTGATCAAGCTGGGGTTCTGTGACGCCTTTGTCTGGTCGTTGAACACAAATGAAGTACGCGAAGTTGCAGCTATGGCAAACTTTACTCTAAACAAAACCCAAAGTCTAAACGGTGCCCTAAGGGCTGTATATATGGAGGAAGAGGGGGAATTTCGTGGCCCTTGGGGAAGGGGTCCGAAACCAACCCTATCTCTTATTTCCCCACACATACGGACTCTAAAAAAAGCCTATACTTATGTATTTCGAAATTACATGGGCCTGGCCCAATAATAAGGTGACGCGGCACCTAGAATAGTCTTTGGACGAAATATATGAAGTGGTATCTTGTATATTTTGTCCAAGGCCTCATGCACTCATTATGGCGGCTTCAAAGTCCTGAAATCATCACTTGTAACTCCGTTCTTATTCCCCTTGCGCATGCCATCCTCTCCATGCTTGGTCTTGCTCCAGTGTTCATCCCTCTTATCCATGCCAGGCCCTTCATTTGTAAGCAAAACAAATGTATCCAATTTAGGCAGCATCATATTCTCATGAATATTAGAATCATTACCAAGAAACGAAAATACCTGAAAATTTAATTGGCCTGCGCGAGCTCTAGTAATTGGTCCAGTATATGTATCAGTAGGGGCTGTGGGTGTAACAATGGTATTGATGTCCTCATCATCCTCCCCTTCTTGAAATGAAGTCGTTCTCGACAGAAGCTCATCTTCCTCACCCAAATAGGGCTTCAAATCTGCAATGTTAAAAGTGGGACTAAGCCCAAAATCTGCAGGCAGCTCAAGTTTATATGCGTTCTCATTTATTTTCTCTAACACCTTAAATGGACCATCAGCACGTGGCATTAGCTTTGATTTGCGCAAATCAGGAAATCTATCCTTACGCAAATGTAACCAAACAAGATCTCCAGGTGCAAAGACAACACGTTTTCTACCCTTATCTCCAGCAAGTTTATATTTAGCATTCATAAGCTCAAAGTTTTCCTTAGTTAACTCATGCATTTTAAGATCAATTCAGCACGTTGTTTAGCATCAAAATTAACCTTATTCGAAGATGGAAGAGGCAACAAATTAAAGGGTGCACGAGGTAGGTAACCATACACAATTTCAAAAGGGCACATCTTAGTAGTAGAATGCAACAAACGATTATAAGCAAATTCAATATGAGGCAAGCATTCTTCCCACATTTTCTTATTATTCTTCAAAACAGCCCTAAGCATAGTAGACAATGTTCTATTGACTACTTCAGTTTGACCATCAGTTTGGGGGTGACAAGTATTACTAAAAAGCAGTTTAGTCCCCAACTTAGCCCATAAACATCTCCAAAAGTGGCTAAGAAATTTAGTATCACGATCTGAAACAATAGTATTTGGCACACCATGCAAGGGAATAATTTCATGAAAGAACAAATAAGCAACATTAACAGCATCGTCGCTTTTATGACAAGGTATAAAGTGTGCAATTTTTGAGAATCTATCCACGACAACAAATATGCTATCCCTCCCCTTCTTTGTTCAAGGTAAACCTAAAACAAAGTCCATAGATATATCCTCCCAAGGAACACTAGGTACAGGCAAAGGCATATATAAACCATGAGGATTGAGTCGTGACCTAGCTTTTTGACATGTAGTGCAGCGAGCAACAAAACGCTCAACATCCCGTCTCATCTTTGGTAAAAAGAAATGGGTATCAAGTACTTCCTCCGTCTTCTTTAGGCCAAAGTGTCCCATTAATCCTCCTCCATGCGTCTCCAGCAACAACAAAAGACGAACAGAGCTAGCTGGAATGCATAGCTTGTTAGCACGGAACACAAAGCCATCACTAATAACGAACTTGTTCCATGTTCTCCCTTCTTTACAATTCTGCATTACATCTTTAAAATCAGCATCATGCACATATTGATCTTTGATGGTCTCCAAACAAAATATTTTGAAGTCAAGTTGTGAAAGCATAGTATAACGACGGGACAATGCATCAGTAATAAAATTTTCTTTACCCGTCTTGTGTTTAATGACATAAGGGAAAGTCTCAATGAATTCAACCCATTTAGCATGTCTACGATTCAGTTTAGCTTGACTTCTAATATGTTTCAAAGATTCAGATCATAATGTATAACAAATTCTTTGGGCCATAAATAATGTTGCCATGTCTCTAAAGCCCGAACAAGAGCATATAATTCTTTATCATAAGTAGCATAATTCAGACTAGGCCCACTCAATTTTTCAGAAAAGTATGCAACAGGTTTGCCATCTTGTAATAACACACCTCCTAAGCCAATTCCACTAGCATCACATTCAAGCTCAAAAGTCTTATTAAAATCAGGAAGTTGGAGTAAAGGAGCATGTGTCAACTTATCTTTCAATACCGTGAAGGCTTCTTCCTGTGCGGTACCCCAAACAAAAGGCACATCCTTCTTTGTAAGCTCATTGAGAGGTGCAGCAATGGTGCTAAAATCTCTCACAAAATGCCTATAGAAAGCAGCGAGTCCAAGAAAACTCCTCACTTGTGTGACCGTTCTGGGCTGCGGCCAACTCTCAATAGCTTCAATCTTGGCTTTATCAACTTCAATTCCCTGTGGAGTAACAACATAGCCATGAAAAGATACTCGGTCGGTGCAAAAGGTGCACTTCCCAAGGTTACCAAACAAACGTGCATCACGTAGAACAATAAAAACAGCAAATAAATGTTCCAAATATTCTTCCAAAGATTTGCTATAAATCAGTATATCATCAAAATAGACTACCACAAATCGTCCAATAAAAGCACATAGGACTTCGTTCACTAGTCTCATGAAAGTACTAGGTGCATTAGTTAACCCAAAAGGCATGACTAACCACTCATATAAACCAAACTTAGTTTTAAATGTTGTTTTCCATTCGTCTCCCAATTTCATACGAATTTGATGGTATCCACTACGCAAATCAACTTTGGACAATATTGTAGAGCCACTCAATTCATCAAGCATATCATCTAGCCTAGGAATAGGATGACGATAACAAATAGTAATATTATTAATGCATCTACAATCAACACACATACACGACGTACCAACCTTTTTAGGAACTAGTATAATAGGAACAGCACAAGGACTAAGAGATTCGCGTATATAACCTTTGTCGAGCAGCTCCTGTACTTGACGCATAATCTCCTTCGTCTCCTCTGGATTGATACGGTATGGTGCATGGTTGGGTAGCGATGCACCGGGAATTAAGACAATTTGATGCTCAATCCCGCGAATAGGTGGTAATCCCGGTGGCATGTCTTGCGGAATGACATCAGCGAACTCCTGCAAAATGTTAGTGACAGCAGGGGGCAAAGAGGAAGGCATGTCCTCGAATGAAAATAATGCCTCTTTGCACACAAAAGCATAGCAAACAGATTTGCTAAAATCGAGCTCATCAATATTAGATTTGGTGGCAAGTAAACATGCACTTTTCAATTTAATTTCAGAAGCAACACTAGATGGTTTATTATTAGGGTTCATTTGTTGCTCAAACTATTTTGCCACAATCTGATTTTCACTCTTATTTTTCTCCTGTTTTGCTTTATTAGCTCTATTAATATCATCTTTCAAAATGGAATCAGGTGTCATAGGAAGCAAAGTAATATTTTTATCCTTATGAACACGAGTATACTGATTGTTTCTACCATGGTGTACAGAATTTTTATCAAATTGCCATGGTCTACCAAGTAATAAGGAACATGCTTCCGTAGGTACCACATCACAATCAACATAATCAGCATATGTAGAGATACTAAAATGCACACGAACAGTACGTGTTACCTTAACCTTGCCGCTGTTGTTGAACCATTGGATGTAATAAGGATGTGGATGTGGTCTTGTGGTGAGACATAGCTTGTCCACCATCTCCATGCTAGCCAAGTTGTTGCAGCTCCCTCCATCAATGATGACGCGAACAGAACGTTCCTTCACAACTCCCTTTGTATGGAACAAATTATGCCTCTGATTTTGCTCAGCTTGTGTAACATGCACACTCAAAACATGTTGAGCAACTAAACATTCATACCTGTCAGCATCTTCAGGAGCCATGTATTGCGTCTCATGTTCAGAATCATCTCCACCGTGTTCTTCACGTGTAATAAGAGCCAAAGTCTCCACATCATAGTCACTAGCGGACTCATACCCACCATCCTCAGTACCAATCATCACACGCTGAGATTTCCATTCTCTCGCATAATGACCTCTTCCCTTACAACGACAACAAATAATATCACTTGTGTGCCCTGTTGATGCCATGGAAGAGGAAGAGCTCTGTGCAGGCCCGGCAGGTGTGCTCTTGGCAGATAGTGGTGGTTGTGCCTGCTTTCTTGTATCACGGTTGGAGGTGGCACCGGATGGAGGTGATGGTGCAGTGGAAGTAGAGGATGCACATGGTGTCCATGATGAAGGTCGACCTGCAGAAAAGTTAGTTCGCGCCAATGCTCGTGATGAGGACATCAATACCATTGTTACACCCACAGCCCCTGCTCCTATACATACTGGACCAATTACTAGAGCTCGCGCACGCCAATTAAATTACCAGGTACTTTCGTTTCTTGGTAATGATTCTAATGTTCATGAGAATATGATGCTGCCTAAATTGGATACATTTGTTTTGCTTACAAATGAAGGGCCTAGCTTTGAGAAGGATGAACATTGGAGCAAGAACAAGCATGGAGATGATGGCATGCGCATGGGGGACAAGAACGGAGTTACAAGTGATGATTTCAGGACATTGAAGCCACCATAATGCGTGCATGAAGCCTTGGACGAAATATACAAGATGCTACTTCATAACTTTCGTCCAGAGGCTATTCTAGGTGCTGCGTCACCTTATTATTGGGCCAGGCCCATGTAATTTCGAAATACTTGAGTATAGGCTCTTTTTAGAGTCCGTATGTGTGGGGAAACAAGAGATAGGGTTGGTTTCGGACCCCTTCCCCAAGGGCCACGAAATTTCCCCCTCTTCCTCCATATATACAGCCCTTAGGGCGTCGTTTAGACTTTGGGGGTTTTGTTTAGATTAAAAGTTCGCCATAGCTGCAACTTCGCGTACTTCGTTTGTGTTCAACAACCAGACAAAGGCGTCACAGAACCCCACCTTGATCAATAAAGGTTTCATCTTATATTCGCAATATCCAGATTGCAATCTTAGTTTCTTGCTTGTTCTTCGTTTGCTCGCAGGAAACAGACCCTTGTGGTCAGGTTGATCGTGCTCCGGCGTGGTCAATAACCTCTCGGAGTTGGTTTAGCGATTGCTAAGGCGCGACGTCATCGCACGTTCGTAGTCGGATCGTCAAAGTCGACTTCCACCAAACCGATATCCATCATCTCATCGAAAGACGGGACACCTTGGCCTCTATCAGCTCGTCGATCCTACACTTCACGTTCAGCTTTACAAGCATGATGGAATAAACGAGTGATATTATTATATTCCTTATACTCTAGAATGGTCTGAATCTCTCTATTTAATCCACCCATAAAATGTGCAAGCATAGCTTCATTATCCTCAACAATACCACATCTAATCATGCCAGTTTGTAATTCCTGATAATATTCCTCTACAGAATTTTTTCCTTGTCTTAAATGCTGCAATTTTTGAAGTAATTCATGTTGGTAATATGGTGGAACCCAACGAGTACGCATAGCAGTTTTCAAAGCAGCCCAAGTAGTTGGAATATTATTCGGATATAATCTACGATGTTCAAACCACCACACACAAGCAAAACTACTGAAAGCAATAAGTGCAGCAGCAACACGTCTCTCCTCGGGATATTCTAAACATGTAAAACATTGTTCGGTTTCTAACTCCCAAGTAAGATATATATCAGGAACATATCTACCCTCAAATGGTGGAATATTCAATTTTAGTTTAGGAAGATGGTCATGATCTCATACCTGAGCTGGTAATGCAGCCCTACCATTGCGATTATTTGCATGTGGACGACTGAGTGCTGGTGGTTGCACGTAGTTCTGATTTTGATCAACCACATCCTCGTAATCTTCCGCATAATCATCCTCCTCCTCATCAGCAGCAGGAGCCATAGAAGTATCAACAGCAGCACCATCAGTTTGGCCAGGCTCAAGAGTGACACGGCTCGGTCGGCGGAGGGCTGTTTCGCGACGTGGAGGTAGTCGTTGTTGTTGTTGTGGCAGAGGTGCGGCAGGTGCAGCCGGTGGTGTTTGTGGAAGACGCGCAAGCAGTTCATTAAATCTGTTATCAAGCTTTGTTTCAAACGTCTTCTCAAGGCCAGTTATCTTATCCATGGCCTCTTCAAAATTGTTTAGCACATCTTGCACTTGTTCAGTCATCATTTGCTGGAATTTATCATGCAACTCCTTATTCGTCATGTTCTCCCAGTCAGTCTCATCGGCTTGTCATCCTGCCATGGTTAGCAGCAATAGAAACACACAAGAATATGATCCTACAGACTACTAGAAAATGGTGGTGGTGGGGCGTCACAAATCCGTCAAGCAAATCTCAAATTCTTACCAGTTCTTACCAAGCAGCAGGTGGTGATCGGCAACCGGTGTAGTCAAAACCCTCAAAGCTTGGATAGAGTGATTACCAGGGAGAGTCAATGCACGACGTAGATGTATGTGGAGCTAGGAAGGCTTATAATATGGTAGCAAAAAGGGTCAGCAATAATCAATTCAGAGATGCAAAGTTGAATAAACGCTCAACGACGGTACTGTGCTAGTCCTAGGCTAGACCGTGCTAGAGACGCGAGCCTAGAACACTAACAAAATAACGGCGCTGCACGTAAACAAGGGAAAAGCACACTCTGGAATTTTTTGTTTCGCTCTGTTTTTTTTGCGCTCCTCTTTTTTTGCGAAAAATCACTATAATGGCGATTGTCTTAAAACTCTTCCCAAGTCAAAATGACAGGATGGGCACGAATTTTTTTTGACTATTTTTTCGGAAATCAGGGCAGTGACGACGAAAAAGTGCGACAAAAAATCACTATGATGGAACGTGGCTCAAAAGACTCAGAAAATCCTAAAAATAGGATAGGGAAAAATATTTTCGGTAGCTGAAATTTTGGCCTAAAAACTGCCAGGGGTCTCCAGACTTTTTTTTTCAAGACCTACTCACGCAACGAAACACAAAACGGAAAATAAAAGTATCTCGAAAAAAAACCTAATATGGAAAGAACTCTAATTGGTGGTGGGCATGCAGATATATATATGTGGACTCGGATTGGTGGTGGACAGGCGGATGTATATGTGGACTCGGATTGGTGGTGGACAGGGCGATGTATATGTGGACTCGGATTGGTGGTATATGTGGACTCGGATTGGTGGTGGACAGGCGGATGTATATGGCAGTGGTAAGGAATATGTTAGTGGTATATGGCAAGAGCGATGACGATGGTACGGCGCCGGCGTGACAACTTGTGTAGAACTCGAAACTCTAAGGGACTAGACGCTAAGACCAGCAACTTGACACGATGATGCAACCGCAAATTCAACAAAGCAAAATACTGAAAAACTATGCAAAGGCTCAGACTGGTTCGGATATGGTGAACTAAACCTAAATTTTTTTGTGGCCTTTTCATGGACTGTAGGTATGAAGAACAGACTCGATCTAAACTACGAAAAACCGTAAAATATCACCGAGCAACCTGGAAATCTGATACCACTTGATAGAGGCAAAGGTGTCCCGTCTTTCGATGAGATGGTGGCTAACGTTTTGGAGGAAGTCGACTTTGACGATCCGATTACGAACGTGCGAGGATGTCGCGCGTTAGCAATCGCTAAACCAATTCCGAGAGGTTATTGACCATGCCGGAGCAAGATCAACCTGACCACGAAGGTCTGTTTCCTGCAGGCAAACAAAGAACAAGCAAAAAACTAAGATTGCAATCTGGATATTGCGAATATAAGAGGAAATCTTTATTGATCAAGGTGGGGTTCTGTGACGCCTTTGTCTGGTCGTTGAACACAAACGAAGTACGCGAAGTTGCAGCTATGGCGAACTTTAATCTAAACAAAACCCAAAGTCTAAACGATGCCCTAAGGGCTGTATATATGGAGGAAGAGGGGGGAATTTCGTGGCCCTTGGAGGAGGGGTCCGAAACCAACCCTAACTCTTGTTTCCCCACACATACGGACTCTAAAAACAGCCTATATTGAAGTATTTCGAAATTACATGGGCCTGGCCCAAAAATAAGGTGACGCAGCACCTAGAATAGCCTCTGGACGAAAATTATGAAGTGGCATCTTGTATATTTCGTCCAAGGCTTCATGCACTCATTATGGTGGCTTCATAGTCCTGAAATCATCACTTGAAACTATGTTCTTGTCTCCCTTGCGCGTGCCATCAACTCCATGCTTGTTCTTGCTCCAATGTTCATCCTTCTTGAAGCTAGTCCCTTAATTTGTAAGCAAAACAAATGTATCCAATTTAGGCATCATCATATTCTCATGAACATTAGAATCACTACCAAGCAACGAAAGTACCTGGTAATTTAATTGGCACGCGCGAGCTCTAGTAATCGGTCCAGTATGTATAGTAGCAGGGGCTGTGGGTGTAACAATGGCATTGATGTCCTCATCACATTGTCAGTGATGTCCTCATCATCCTCCCCTTCTTGAATTGAAGTCGTCCTCGAGGGAAGCTCATCTTCCTCACCCAAGTAAGGCTTCAAATCTGCAATGTTAAAAGTGGGACTAACGCCAAAATCTGCAGGCAACTCAAGTTTATATGCATTATCATTTATTTTTTCTAACACCTTAAAAGGACCATCAACACGTGGCATTAGCTTTGACTTGGGCAAATTAGGAAACCTATCCTTACGCAAATGTAACCAAACAAGATCTCCAGGTGCAAAGACAACACGTTTTCTTCCCTTATCTCCAGAAAGTTTATATTTAGCATTCATGCGCTCAATATTTTCCTTAGTTAACTCATGCATCTTTAAGATCAATTCAGCACGTTGTTTAGCATCAAAATTAACCTTCTCCGAAGATGGAACAGGCAACAAATCAATAGGTGCACGAGGTAGGAAACCATACACAATTTCAAAAGGGCACATCTTAGTAGTAGAATGCAATGAACGACTATAAGCAAATTCAATATGAGGCAAGCATTCTTCCCACATTTTCTTATTATTCTTCAAAACAACCCTGAGCATAGTAGATAATGTTCAGTAATTCAACATAGTAGACATTGTTCTATTTACCACTTCAGTTTGTCCATCAGTTTGGGGGTGACAAGTAGTACTAAAAAGCAGTTTAGTCCCCAACTTCGCCCATAAACATCTCCAAAAGTGGCTATGAAATTTAGTATCACAATCTGAAACAATAGTATTTGGCACACCATGCAAGCGAATAATTTCACGAAAGAACAAATCAGCAACATTAATAGCATCATAGCTTTTATGACATGGAAGAAAGTGTGCCATTTTCGAGAATCAATCCACGACAACAAATATGCTATCCCTCCCCTTCTTTGTTCGAGGTAAACCTAAAACAAAGTCCATAGATATATCTTCCCAAGGAACACTAGGTACAGGCAAAGGCATATATAAACCATGAGGATTGAGTCGTGACTTAGTTTTTGACATGTAGTGCAGCGAGCAACAAAACGCTCAACATCACGTCTCATCTTTGGCCAAAAGAATTGCGTAGCAAGTATATCCTCCATCTTCTTCATGCCAAACTGTCCCATTAGTCCTCCTCCATGTGCCTCCTGCAACAACAAAAGACGAACGGAGCTAGCTGGAATGCATAGCTTGTTAGTACGAAACACAAATCCATCATTAACGACAAACTTGTTCCATGTTCTACCTTATATAAAATTCTGCAATACATCTTTAAATTCAGCATCATGCGCATATTGATCTTTGATGGTCTCCAAACCAAATATTTTAAAGTCAAGTTGTGAAAACAGAGTATAACGTCGAGACAATGCATTAGCAATAACATCTTCTTTACCCTTCTTGTGTTTAATGACATAAGGGAAAGTCTTCATGAATTCAACCCATTTAGCATGTCTACGGTTCAGTTTGCTTGACTTTTAATATGTTTCAAAGATCCATGATCAGAATGTATAACAAATTCTTTGGGCCATAAATAATGTTGCCATGTTTTTAAGGTCCAAAAAAGATCATATAATTCTTTATCATAAGTAGAATAGTTCAGACTAGGCCCACTCAATTTTTCAGAAAAGTATGCAACAGGTTTGCCATCTTGTAATAACACACCTCCTAATCCAATTCCAATAGAATCACATTCAGGCTCAAAAGTCTTATTAAAATCAGGAAGTTGGAGTAAAGGAGCATGTGCCAACTTATCTTTCAACACCATGAAGGCTTCTTCCTGCGCGGTACTCAAAACAAAAGGCACATCCTTCTTTGTAAGCTCATTGAGAGGTGCAGCAATGGTGCTAAAATCTGTCACAAAACGCCTATAGAAACCAGCGAGTCCAAGAAAACTCCTCACTTGTGTGACCGTTTTGGGCTGCGGCCAACTCTCAATAGCTTCAATCTTGGCTTTATCAACTTTAATTCCCTGTGGAGTAACAACAAATCCAAAAAAAGATACACAGTCGGTGCAAAAGGTGCACTTCCCAAGGTTACCAAACAAACGTGCATCACGTAGAGCAATAAAAACAGCATGTAAATGTTCCAAATGTTCTTCCAAAGATTTGCTATAAATCGGTATATCATCAAAATAGACTACCACAAATCATCCAATGAAAGCACGTAAAACTTCGTTCATTAGTCTCATGAAAGTACTAGGTGCATTAGTTAACCCAAAAGGCATGACTAACCACTCATATAAACCAAACTTAGTTTTAAATGTTGTTTTCCATTCATCTCACAATTTCACACGAATTTGATGGTATCCACTATGCAAATCAACTTCGGAGAATATTGTAGAGCCCCTCAATTCATCAAGCATATCATCTAGCCTCGGAATAGGATGACGATAACAAATAGTAATATTATTAATGCCTCTACAATCAACACACATACGTGACGTACCATCCTTTTTTGGCACTAGTATAATAGGAACAACACAAGGACTAAGAGATTCATGTATATAACCTTTGTCAAGCAGCTCCTGTACTTGACGGATAATCTCCTTCGTCTCCTCTGGATTGGTACGGTATGGCGCACAGTTTGGCAGCGAAGCATCGGGAATTAAGTCAATCTGATGCTCAATCCCTCGAATAGGTGGTAATCCCGGTGGCACGTCTTATGAAAAGACGTCAGCAAACTCCTGCAAAATGTTAGTGAAAGTGGGAGGAAAAGAGGAAGGCACGTCCTTGAATGAAAATAATGCCTCTTTGCACACAAAAACATAGCAAACAGATTTGCTGCAATCTAGATCATCAATATCAGATTTGGTGGCAAGTTAACATGCACTTTTCAATTTAATTTCAGAACCAACACTAGATGGTTTATTATGAGGCTTCATTTGTTGCTCAAATTCTTTTGCCACAATCTGATTTTCACTCTTACTTTTCTCCTGTTTTGCTTTATTAGCTCCATTAATATCATATTTCAAAATGGAATCAGGAAACATAAGAAGCAAAGTAATATGTTTATCCTTATGAACAAGAGTATACTGATTGTTTCTATCATGGTGTACATAATTTTTATCAAATTGCCATGGTCTACCAAGTAATAAGGAACATGCTTGCATAGGTACCACATGACAATCAACATAATCAGCATATGTAGTGATACTAAAATGCACACGAACAGTACGTGTTACCTTAACCTTGCCACTGTTGTTGATCCATTGGATGTAATAAGGATGTGGATGTGGTCTTGTGGTGAGACATAGCTTGTCCACCATCTCCATGCTAGCCAAGTTGTTGCAGCTCCCTCCATCAATGATGACGCAAACAGAACGTTCCTTCACAACTCCCTTTGTATGGAACAAATTATGCCTCTGATTTTGCTCAACTTGTGTAACATGCACACTCAAAACATGTTGAGCAACTAAACAGTCATACCTGTCAGCATCTTCAGGAGCCATGTATTGCGTCTCATGTTCAGAATCATCTCCACCGTGTTCTCCACGTGTAATAAGAGCCAAAGTCTCCTCATCATAGTCACTAGAGGACTTATAACCACCATCCTCAGTAGCAATCGTCACACGCTGAGATTTGCATTGTTTCGCATAATGACCTCTTCCCTTACAACGACGACAAATAATATCACTTGTGTGCCGTGTTGATGTCATGGAAGAAGAACTCTGTACAGGCCCGGCAGGTGTGCTCTTGGTAGATAGTGGTGGTTGTGCCTGCTTTCTTGTATCACGACTGGAGGTGGCAGCAGATGGAGGTGCCGATGCAGTAGACTGTGTGGAAGTAGAGGATGCACGCGGTGTCCATGAGGAAGATCGACCTGCAGAAAAGTTAGTTCGTGCCAATGTCTGTCGATCCTGCAGTTCACGTTCAGCTTTACAAGCAAGATGGAATAAACGAGTGATATTATTATACTCCTTATACTCTAGAATGGTCTGAATCTCTCTATTTAATCCACCCATAAAACGTGCAAGCATAGCTTCATTATCCTCAACAATACCACATCTAATCATGCCAGTTTGTAATTCCTGATAATATTCCTCTACAAAAAATTTTCCTTGTCTTAAACGCTACAATTTTTGAAGTAATTCACGTTGATAATATGGTGGAACCCAACGAGTACGCATAGCAGTTTTCAAAGTAGCCCAAGTAGTTGGAATATTATTCGGATATAATCTAGGATGTTCAAACCACCACACACAAGCAAAACTAGTGAAAGCACAAAGTGCAGCAGCAACACGTCTCTCCTCGGGATATTCTGAACATGTAAAACGTTGTTCCGTTTCTAACTCCCAAGTAAGATATATATCAGGAATGTATCTACCCTCAAATGGTGGAATATTCAATTGCAGTTTAGGGAGATGGTCATGATCTCGTACCTGAGGGGGAGCCCTACCATTGTGATTATTTCCATGTGGACGACCTGGTGGTTGCGCGTAGTTCCGATTTTGATCAACCTTATCCTCGTAATCTCCCACATAATCATCCTCCTCCTCATCTGCAGTAGGAGCCACAGAAGTGTGAACAGCAGCACCAACAGTTTGGCCAGGCTCAAGAGGGACACGGCTCGCTCGACGGAGGGCTGTTTCGCGACATGGAGGTAGTTGTTTTTGTTGTTGTTGTTGTAGAGGTGCGACAGGTGCAGCCGGCGGTGGTTGTGGAAGATGCGCAAGTAGTTCATTAAATCTGTTATCGAGCTTTGTTTCGAATGTTTTCTTAAGGCCAGTTATCTTATCCATGGACACTTCAAAATTGTTCAGCACATCTTGCACCTGTTCAGTCATCATTTGCCGAAATTTATCATGCAACTCCTTATTCGTCATGTTCTCCCAGTCAGTCTCATCGACTTGTGATCCTGCCATGGTTAGCAGCAATAGAAACACACAAGAATATGATCCTACAGACTACTAGAAAATGTTGGTGCTGGGGCGTCACAAATCCGTCAAGCAAATCTCAAATTCTTACCAGTTGTTACCAAGCAGCAGGTGGTGATCGGCAATCATTGTAGTCAAAACTCTCAAAGCTTGGATAGAGTGATTACCAGGGAGAG
Source organism: Triticum aestivum (assembly GCF_018294505.1). NCBI lineage: Eukaryota > Viridiplantae > Streptophyta > Magnoliopsida > Poales > Poaceae > Triticum > Triticum aestivum. Next base: position 7,581 of record NW_025229541.1, on the reverse strand, counting down.
TCAAACGCACGGCGTACATGTATGTGGAGCTATGAAGGCTTATAATATGGTAGCAAAAAGGGTCAGCAATAATCAATTCAAAGATGCAAAGTGGAATAAATGCTCAACGACGGTACTGTGCTGGTCCTAGGCTAGACCGTGCTAGAGACGTGAGCCTAGAACACTAACAAAATCACGGCGCTGCACGTAAACACGGGAAAAGCACACTCTGGATTTTTGTTTTTTGCTCTATTTTTTTTGGCGCTCTTTTTTTTGCGCTCCTCTTTTTTTTTGCGAAAAATCACAATAATGGCGAGTGTCTCAAAACTCTTCCCAGGTCAAACTTGTAGGGTGGGCACAAATTTTTTTTGACTTTTTTTGGAAATCAGGGCAGCGACGATGAAAAAGTGCGACAAAAAATCACTATGATGGCACGTGGCTCAAAAGAATCAGAAAAGCCTAAAATAGGATAGGGAAAAATATTTTCGGTCGCCAAAATTTTGGCCTAAAAACTGCCTGAGGGTCTCCAGACTTTTCTTCTTCTGAAACCTACTCAGGCAAGGAAACACGATTCAGAAATTAGATGGATCTCGAAAGCAAACCTAATATGAAAGGAACTCGGATTGGTGGTGGATATATGGTGGTAGGATATGGCAGCGGTGGTGGTAGCGGTGGTAGTATATGGATATGGATTGGTGGTGGTATATGGATACGGATTGGTGGTGGTATATGGATACGGATTCAGAGCGGTGGCGGATAAGTGGTGGTGGTAGATGGCAGGGGCGATGATGATGGTGCGGTGGCGGCGTGACAACTTATGTCCAGATCTCGAAACTCTAAAAGACTAGACGCTAAGACCAGCAACTTAAAACGACGATGCAACCGCAAATTCAACAAAGCAAAATACTGCAAAGACTATGCAAAGGCTCAGACTGGTTCAGATAGGATGAACTAACCCTAAATTTTTTTTTTGGCTTTTTCGTGGACTATAGGTATGAAGAACAGACTCGATCTGAAGTACGAAAAATTGTAAAACCTCACCGAGCAACCTGGAAATCTGATATCACTTGATAGAGGCAAAGATGTCCAGTCTTTCGATGAGATGGTGGCTATCGTTTTGGAGGAAGTCGACTTTGACGATCCGACTACGAACGTGTGAGAACGTCGTGCCTTAGCAATCGCTAAACCAACTCCGAGAGGTTATTGACCACGCCGGAGCATGATCAACCTGACCACGAAGGTCTGTTTCCTTCACGCAAACGAAAAACAAGCAAGAAACTAAGATTGCAATCTGGATATTCCGAATATAAGAGGAAAGCTTTATTGATCAAGGTGGGGTTCTGTGACACCTTTGTCTCGTCCTTGAACACCAACGAAGTACGCGAAGTTGCAGCTTTGGCAAACTTTAATCTAAACAAACCCAAAGTCTAAACGACGCCCTAAGGGATGTATATATGGAGAAAGATGGGGAATTTCGTGGCCCTTGAAGGAGGGGTCCGAAACCTAACCTAAGTCTGGTTTCCGCACACATACAGACTCTAAAAACAGCCCATACTCAATAATTTCGAAATTACATGGGCCTGGCCCAATAATAAGGTGACGCAACACCTATAATAGCCTCTGGACGAAATTTATGAAGTGGCATCTAGTATATTTCGTCCAAGGCTTCACACACTCATTATGGTGGCTTCAAAGTCCTGAAATCATCACTTGTAACTCCGTTCTTGTTCCCCTTGCTCATGCCATCATCTCCATCCTTGATCTCGTTCCATTGATCATCCTTCTTATCCAAGCTAGGCCCTTCATTTGTAAGCAAGACAAATGTATCCAATTTAGTGATAGAGGCAAAGGTGTCCCGTCTTTCGTTGAGATGGTGGCTATCGTTTTTGAGGAAGTCGACTTTGACGATCCGACTACGTACGTGCGAAGACATGGCGCCTTAGCAATTGCTAAACCAACCCCGAGAGGTTATTGACCACGCCGGAGCATGATCAACCTGGCCACGAGGGACTGTTTCCTGCGCACAAACGAAGAACAAGCAAGAAAGTAAGATTGCAATCTGGATATTGCAAATATAAGAGGAAAGCTTTATTAATGAAGGCGGGGTTCTGTGAGGCCTTTGTCTGGTCGTTGAACACAAATGAAGTACGCGAAGTTGCAGCTATGGCGAACTTTTAATCTAAACAAAACCCAAAGTCTAAACGGTGTCGTAAGGGCTGTATATATGGAGAAAGAGGGGGGGATCTTATGGCCCTTGGGGAAGGGGTCCGAAACCAACCCTATCACTTGTTTCCCCACACATACAGACTCTAAAAACAGCCTATACTTATGTATTTCGAAATTTTATGGGTCTGGGCCAATAATAAGGTGACGCAGCACCTAGAATAGCCTCTGGACGAAATTTATGAAGTGGCATCTTGTATATTTCGTCCAAGGCTTCATGCACTCCTTATGGTGGCTTCAAAGTCCTGAAATCATCACTTGTTACTCCGTTCTTGTTCCCCTTGCGCATGCCATCAACTCCATGCTTGTTCTTGCTCCAATGTTCATTCTTCTCCAAGCTAGGCCCTTCATTTGTAAGCAAAACAAATGTATCCAATTTAGGCAGCATCATATTCTCATGAACATTAGAATCATTACCAAGAAACGGAAGTACCTGGTAATTTAATTGGCGTGCACGAGCTCTATTACTTGGTCCAGTATATGTAACAGTAGGGGTTGTGGGTGTAACAATGGTATTGATGTCCTCATCATCCTCCCCTTCTTGAAATGAAGTCGTCCTCGACGGAAGCTCATCTTCCTCACCCAAATAAGGCTTCAAATCTGCAATGTTAAAAGTGGGACTAACCCCAAAATCTGCAGGTAGCTCAAGTTTATATGCATTATCATTTATTTTCTTTAACACCTTAAAAGGACCATCAGCACGTGGCATTAACTTTGATTTGTGCAAATCAGGAAATCTATCCTTACGCAAATGTAACCAAACAAGATCTCCAGGTGCAAACACAACATGTTTTCTACCCTTATCTCCAGCAAGTTTATATTTAGCATTCATACGCTCAATGTTTTCCTTAGTTAACTCATGCATTTTTAAAATCAATTCAGCACGTTGTTTAGCATCAAAATTAACCTTATCCGAAGATGGAAGAGGCAACAAATCAATAGGTGCACGAGGTAGGAAACCATACACAATTTCAAAAGGGCACATCTTAGTAGTAGAATGCAATGAACAATTATAAGCAAATTCATATGAGGCAAGCATTCTTCCCACGTTTTCTTGTTATTCTTAAAAACATCCCTAAGCATAGTAGACAATGTTCTATTGACTACTTCAGTTTGTCCATTAATTTTCGGGGTGACAAGTAGTACTAAAAAGTAATTTAGTCCCCAACTTAGCCCATAAAAATCTCTAAAAGTGGCTAAGAAATTACGATCTGAAATAATAGTATTTGGCACACCATGCAAGCGAATAATTACACGAAAGAACAAATTAGCAACATTAACAACATCATCGCTTTTATGACATGGTATAAAGTGTGCCATTTTCGAGAACCTATCCACGACAACAAATATGCTATCCCTCCCCTTATTTGTTCGAGGTAAACCTAAAACAAAGTCCATAGATATATCCTCCCAAGGAACACTAGGTACAGGCAAAGGCATATATAAACCATGAGGATTGAGCCGTGACATAGCTTTTTGACACGTAGTGCAGCGAGCAACAAAACGCTCAACATCCCGTCTCATCTTTGGCCAAAAGAAGTGTGTACCAAGTATATCCTCCCTCTTCTTCACGCCAAAGTGTCCCATTAATCCTCCTCCATGCGCCTCCTGCAACAACAGAAGACGAACGGAGCTAGCTGGAATGCATAGCTTGTTAGCATTAAACACAAATCCATCGTTAACGACGAACTTGTTCCATGTTCTTCCTTCTTTACAATTTTGCATTATATCTTTAAAATCATCATCATGCACATATTGATCTTTGATGGCCTCCAAACCAAATATTTTGAAGTCAATTTGTGAAAGCATAGTATATCGACCAGACAACGCATCAGCATTAACATTTTCTTTACCCTTCTTGTGTTTAATGACATAAGGGAAAGTTTCAATGAATTCAACCCATTTACGATGTCTACAATTCAATTTAGCTTGACTCTTAATATGTTTCAAAGATTCATGATCAGAATGTATAACAAATTCTTTGGGCCATAAATAATGCTGCCATGTTTCTAAAGTCGGAACAAGAGCATATAATTCTTTATCATAAGTAGAATAATTCAGACTAGGCCCACTCAATTTTTCAAAAAAGTATGCAACAGGTTTGCCATCTTGTAGTAACACACCTCCTAATCCAATTCCACTAACATCACATTCAAGCTCAAAAGTCTTATTAAATCAGGAAGTTGGAGTAAAGGAGCATGTGTCAACTTATCTTTCAATACCGTGAAGGCTTCTTCCTGTGTGGTACCCCAAACAAAAGGCACATCCTTCTTTGTAAGCTCATTGAGAGGTGCAGCAATGGTGCTAAAATCTCTTACAAAACGCCTATAGAAACGAGCTAGTCCAAGAAAACTCCTCAGTTGTGTGACCGTTTTGGGCTGCGGCCAACTCTCAATAGCTTCAATCTTGGCTTTATCAACTTCAATTCCCTGTGGAGTAACAACATAGCCAAGAAAAGATACTCGGTCGGTGCAAAAGGTGCACTTCCCAAGGTTACCAAACAAACATGCATCACGAAGAGCAATAAAAACAGCAGGTAAATGTTCCAAATTTCTTCCAAAGATTTGCTATACATCAGTATATCATCAAAATAGACTACCACAAATCATCCAATGAAAGCACGTAAAATTTCGTTCATCAGTCTCATGAAAGTACTAGGTGCACTAGTTAACCCAAAAGGCATGACTAACCACTCATATAAACCAAACTTAGTTTTAAATGTTGTTTTCCATTCATCTCCCAATTTCATACGAATTTGATGGTATCCACTACGCAGCTCAACTTTGGAGAATATTGTAGAGCCATTCAATTCATCAAGCATATCATCTAGCCTAGGAATAGGATGACGATAATGAATAGTAATATTATTAATGCCTCTGCAATCAACACACATACGCGACGTACCATCCTTTTTAGGCACTAGTATAATAGGAACAGCACAAGGACTAAGAGATTCGCGTATATAACCTTTGTTGAGCAGCTCCTGTACTTGACGCATAACCTCCTTCGTCTCCTCTGGATTGGTATGGTATGGTGCACGGTTGGGTGCGATGCACCGGGAATTAAGTCAATTTGATGCTCAATCCTTCGAATAGGTGGTAATCCCGGTGGCACGTTTTGTGGGAAGATGATGTACGGCGGAACCCTAGATGGCCGATCATTCATGAAAGGAGCGGATCCCTACGAAGAACGTGATGAACACGAGAGGAAACACGAGGGAAACACGAGGGGAACACGAGAGAAATCACTCAACCAACAAGAATAGATCACACATGCGCTAGATCAATGTAACGCCCACGATGCGACTATATCTCCCACGTGTCGAGGCACGACTTAGAGGCATAACCGCATTGTGGTTTTGTCGCAAGAAGGGTCATCTTCACACAATCCCATGTAATGGACAAGAATGGGATAAAGAGTGTGCTTACAAACGCCACTTCACGCAATACATAAATATAATTCATACATCATCCAAAATACACACATAGACCGACTACAGTCAAGATCGAAATGAAAATAAGATAACCCCAAATGCTAGATCCCCGATCGTCCCAACTGGGCTCCACTACTGAACATCAGGAAAAAGACACATAGTAACGACCACATTCCTCGTCGAACTCCCACTTGAGATCGATCCCATCATCTGCACTGGCATCGTCGGCACCTGCAAATGTTTTGGTAGAATCTGTGAGTCACGAGGACTCAGCAATCTCACACCCGCGAGATCAAGACTATTTAAGCTCATAGGAAAGGATGGTGTAATGAGGTGGAGCTGCAGCAGGCAATAAGCATATATGGTGGCTAACATATGCAAAAGAGAGCGAGAAGAGAAGCAACGGAACAGTCGTCATCTAGTAATGACCAAGAAGTGATCCTGAACTCCTACTTACGTCATTCATAACTCAAACAGTGTTCACTTCCCGGACTCCGCCGAGAAGAGATCATCACGGCTACACACACGGTTGATGTATTTTAAATTGGGTCAAGTGACAAGTTCTCTACAACCGGACATTAACAAATTCCCATCTGCCTCATAACCGCGGGCACGGCTTTCAAAGATAATACCCTGCAGGGGTGTCCCAACTTAGCCCATCATAAGCTCTCACGGTCAACGAAGGATAAACCTTCTCCTAGGAAAGACCCGATCAGTCTCGAAATCCCGGTTTACAAGACATTTAGACAATGGTAAAACAAGACCAGCAAAGCCGCCTGAATGTGCCGACAAATCCCGATAGGAGCTGCACATATCTCGTTCTCAGGGCACACCGGATGAGCAGTCCGTACAACTAAAACCAATCCTTGAGTTTCCCCAAGGTGGCGCTGCAAAGGGCTCTAGTTTGGACCAAGCACTCAGAGGAACACTGGCCCGGGGGTTTAAAATAAAGATGACCCTCGGGCTCTAGAAAACCCGGGGGAAAAAGGCTTAGGTGGCAAATGGTAAAACCAAGATTGGGCCTTGCTGGAGGAGTTTTATTCAAGGCGAACTGTCAAGGGGGTCCCATAAATCACCCAACCGCGTAAGGAACGCAAACTCAAGGAACATAATACCGGTATGACGGAAACTAGGGCGGCAAGAGTGGAACAAAACACCAGGCATAAGGCCGAGCCTTCCGCCCTTTACCAAATATATATATGCATTAAGTAATAAGAGATATTGTGATATCCCAACATATCCATGTTCCAACATGGAACCAACTTCATCTTCACCTGCAACTAGCAACGCTATAAGAGGGGGCTGAGCAAAAGCGGTAACTTAGCCAAACAACGGTTTGCTAGGAAAAGGATGGTTAGAGGCTGACATGGCAATATGGGAGGCATGATATAGCAAATGGTAGGTAGCGCAACATGGCAATAGAACGAACAACTAGCAAAGCAAAGATAGAAGTGATTTCGAGGGGTGGTCATCTTGCCTGCAAGGTTCTCAGAGTTGTCGAAAGCTTGATCCTCGTAAGCGTACTCAACAGGTTCCTCATTCACGAACTCGTCTCCCGGCTCTACCCACAACAAGAACACAAGCAACGGAACCACAATCAATCATGGGGAAAGCACAAGCAACATGATGCAATACATGAATGATATCCAGGATATGATATGCGATGCGTATGCGTGCTCCGGAAGAAAAATGATGAACAAGGAAGTAACTTGGCAAACCAAGCATGCCACTGGAAAGGTGAGATGATTTCGGTCGAAATCGATATAAAGATCACCGAAAACGGATGCACGGTTTGCAAATGGCAAGCAAAACAAGAATGACACAAATCTGCGATTAACAGCATGATAGCATTTAGAATACAACAAGTAACAATGCTACAGCATTCCAACATAGCAACAAAGCATATGTCAATAATCTACAGGAGATGCTTGACAAAAGATGAACAC
>NW_025229540.1:20937-21695 GCF_018294505.1 Triticum aestivum | reverse complement strand
TTTGAAAGAGATTGTCCGTTTTGTACACGAAGTGCATCCAGTTTTTGCCGTAACCCTCTCAACTTTCTTGCACATGGTATGTGGATGAAATGATGATATCATCCCAACTTTCAACCTTTTCAGAGTTCATTTGAAATGCTTTTCAATTTTAGGGTCTTAGAGCTCAAAATAATTAGTAAATGCATGAAAAATAACAAATGAAGTCAGAAAGGATTGAAAAATGATGATGTGGCTTTGAATGGTGCATTTTGAACACACAAAAAGTCAGGAGTTCAAATAAGTTTAAAAAAATGAAAAACCCTTCGTAACAGACGAGTTTCCGGATGAAATCCTGATACTTTGAAAGAGATTGTCTGTTTCGTACACGAAGTGCATCCAGTTTTTGCCGTAATCCTCTCAACTTTCTTGCACATGCTATGTGGATGAAATGATGATATCATGCCAACTTTCAACCTTTTAAGAGTTCATTTGAAATGTTTTCAATTTTAGGGTCTTATAGCTCAAAATAATTAGTAAATGCATGAAAAATAACAAATGAAGTCAGAAAGGATTGAAAAATGATGATGTGGCTTTGAATGGTGCATTTTGAACACACAAAAAGTCAGGAGTTCAAATAAGGTTTAAAAAAATGAAATCCCTTTGTAACAGACGAGTTTCCGGATGAAATCCTGATACTTTGAAAGAGATTGTCCGTTTTGTACACGAAGTGCATCCAGTTTTTGCCGTAACCCTCTCAACTTTCTTGCACATGCTATGTG
>NW_025229540.1:18719-19659 GCF_018294505.1 Triticum aestivum | reverse complement strand
CAACCTTTTCAGAGTTCATTTGAAATGCTTTTCAATTTTAGGTTCTTATAGCTCAAAATAATTAGTAAATGCATGAAAAATAACAAATGAAGTCAGAAAGGATTGAAAAATGATGATGTGGCTTTGAATGGTGCATTTTGAACACACAAAACGTCAGGAGTTCAAATAAGGTTTAAAAAATGAAATCCCTCTGTAACAGACGAGTTTCCGGATGAAATCCTGATACTTTGAAAGAGATTGTCCGATTCGTACACGAAGTGCATCCAGTTTTTGCCGTAACCCTCTCAACTTTCTTGCACATGCTATGTGGATGAAATGATGATATCATGCCAACTTTCACCCTTTTAAGAGTTCATTTGAAATGCTTTTCAATTTTAGGATCTTATAGCTCAAAATAATTAGTAAATGCATGAAAAATGACAAATGAAGTCAGAAAGGATTGAAAAATGATGATGTGGCTTTAAATGGTGCATTTTGAACACACAAAAAGTCAGGAGTTCAAATAAGTTTTAAAAAATGAAATCCCTTTATAACAGACGAGTTTCCGGATGAAATCCTGATACTTTGAGAGAGATTGTCCATTTCGTACACGAAGTGCATCCAGTTTTTGCCGTAACCCTCTCAACTTTCTTGCACATGCTATGTGGATGAAATGATGATATCATGCCAACTTTCAACCTTTCCAGAGTTCATTTGAAATGCTTTTCAATTTTAGGATCTTATAGCTCAAAATAATTAGTAAATGCATGAAAAAATATCAAATGAAGTCAGAAAGGATTGAAAAATGATGATGTGGCTTTGAATGGTGCATTTTGAACACACAAAAAGTCAGGAGTTCAAATAAGGTTTAAAATATGAAATCCCTTTGTAACAGACGAGTTTCCGGATGAAATCCTGAAACTTTGAAAGAGATTGTCCGTTTCGTACACGAAGTGCATCC
>NW_025229540.1:16592-17616 GCF_018294505.1 Triticum aestivum | reverse complement strand
ATGCATGAAAAATGACAAATGAAGTCAGAAAGGATTGAAAAATGATGATGTGGCTTTAAATGGTGCATTTTGAACACACAAAAAGTCAGGAGTTCAAATAAGTTTTAAAAAATGAAATCCCTTTATAACAGACGAGTTTCCGGATGAAATCCTGAAACTTTGAAAGAGATTGTCCGTTTCGTACACGAAGTGCATCCAGTTTTTGCCGTAACCCTCTCAACTTTCTTGCACATGCTATGTGGATGAAATGATGATATCATGCCAACTTTCAACCTTTCCAGAGTTCATTTGAAATGCTTTTCAATTTTAGGATCTTATAGCTCAAAATAATTAGTAAATGCATGAAAAATATCAAATGAAGTCAGAAAGGATTGAAAAATGATGATGTGGCTTTGAATGGTGCATTTTGAACACACAAAAAGTCAGGAGTTCAAATAAGGTTTAAAATATGAAATCCCTTTGTAACAGACGAGTTTCCGGATGAAATCCTGAAACTTTGAAAGAGATTGTCCGTTTTGTACACGAAGTGCATCCACTTTTTGCCGTAACCCTCTCAACTTTCCTGCACATGCTATGTGGATGAAATGATGATATCATGCCAACTTTCAACCTTTTCAGAGTTCATTTGAAATGCTTTTCAATTTTAGGTTCTTATAGCTCAAAATAATTAGTAAATGCATGAAAAATAACAAATGAAGTCAGAAAGGATTGAAAAATGATGATGTGGCTTTTAATGGTGCATTTTGAACACACAAAACGTCAGGAGTTCAAATAAGTTTAAAAAAATGAAATCCCTCTGTAACAGACGAGTTTCCGGATGAAATCCTGATACTTTGAAAGAGATTGTCCGTTTCGTACACGAAGTGCATCCAGTTTTTGCCGTAACCCTCTCAACTTTCTTGCACATGCTATGTGGATGAAATGATGATATCATGCCAACTTTCAACCTTTTCAGAGTTCATTTGAAATGCTTTTCAATTTTAGGGTCGTATAGCTCAAAATAATTAGTAAATGCATGAAAAAT
>NW_025229540.1:15420-16456 GCF_018294505.1 Triticum aestivum | reverse complement strand
TCAGGAGTTCAAATAAGGTTTAAAATATGAAATCCCTTTGTAACAGACGAGTTTCCGGATGAAATCCTGAAACTTTGAAAGAGATTGTCCGTTTCGTACACGAAGTGCATCCACTTTTTGCCGTAACCCTCTCAACTTTCTTGCACATGCTATGTGGATGAAATGATGATATCATGCCAACTTTCAACCTTTTCAGAGTTCATTTGAAATGCTTTTCAATTTTAGGATCTTATAGCTCAAAATAATTAGTAAATGCATGAAAAATGACAAATGAAGTCAGAAAGGATTGAAAAATGATGATGTGGCTTTAAATGGTGCATTTTGAACACACAAAAAGTCGGGAGTTCAAATAAGTTTAAAAAAATGAAATCCCTTTGTAACAGACGAGTTTCCGGATGAAATCCTGATACTTTGAAAGAGATGTCCGTTTTGTACACGAAGTGCATCCAGTTTTTGCCGTAACCCTCTCAACTTTCTTGCACATGCTATGTGGATGAAATGATGATATCATGCCAACTATCAACCTTTTCAGAGTTCATTTGAAATGCTTTTCAATTTTAGGGTCTTATAGCTCAAAATCATTAGTAAATGCATGAAAAATAACAAATGAAGTCAGAAAGGATTGAAAAATGATTATGTGGCTTTGAATGGTGCATTTTGAACACACAAAAAGTCAGGAGTTCAAATAAGGTTTAAAAAATGAAACCCTTTGTAACAGACGAGTTTCCGGATGAAATCCTGATACTTTGAAAGAGATTGTCCGTTTCGTACACGAAGTGCATCCAGTTTTTGCCGTAACCCTCTCAACTTTCTTGCACATGCTATGTGGATGAAATGATGATATCATGCCAACTTTCACCCTTTTAAGAGTTCATTTGAAATGCTTTTCAATTTTAGGATCTTATAGCTCAAAATAATTAGTAAATGCATGAAAAATGACAAATGAAATCAGAAAGGATTGAAAAATGATGATGTGGCTTTAAATGGTGCATTTTGAACACACAAAAAGTCAGGAGTTCAAATAAGTTTTAAAAAA
>NW_025229540.1:14846-15410 GCF_018294505.1 Triticum aestivum | reverse complement strand
AGAGTTCATTTGAAATGCTTTTCAATTTTAGGATCTTATAGCTCAAAATAATTAGTAAATGCATGAAAAATGACAAATGAAGTCAGAAAGGATTGAAAAATGATGATGTGGCTTTAAATGGTGCATTTTGAACACACAAAAAGTCAGGAGTTCAAATAAGTTTTAAAAAATGAAATCCCTTTGTAACAGACGAGTTTCCGGATGAAATCCTGATACTTTGAAAGAGATTGTCCGTTTCGTACACGAACTGCATCCAGTTTTTGCCGTAACCCTCTCAACTTTCTTGCACATGCTATGTGCATGAAATGATGATATCATGCCAAGTTTCAACCTTTTCAGAGTTCATTTGAAATGCTTTTCAATTTTAGGATTTTATAGCTCAAAATAATTAGTAAATGCATGAAAAATAACAAATGAAGTCAGAAAGGATTGAAAAATGATGATGTGGCTTTGAATGGTGCATTTTGAACACACAAAAACTCAGGAGTTCAAATAAGGTTTAAAATATGAAATCCCTTTGTAACAGACGAGTTTCCGGATGAAATCCTGAAACTTTGAAAGAGA
>NW_025229540.1:14256-14836 GCF_018294505.1 Triticum aestivum | reverse complement strand
AAAATGATGATGTGGCTTTGAATGGTGCATTTTGAACACACAAAAAGTCAGGAGTTCAAATAAGTTGGAAAAAATGAAATCCCTTTGTAACAGACGAGTTTCCGGATGAAATCCTGATACTTTGAAAGAGATGTCCGTTTTGTACACGAAGTGCATCCAGTTTTTGCCGTAACCCTCTCAACTTTCTTGCACATGCTATGTGGATGAAATGATGATATCATGCCAACTTTCAACCTTTGCAGAGTTCATTTGAAATGCTTTTCAATTTTAGGGTCTTATAGCTCAAAATAATTAGTAAATGCATGAAAATAACAAATGAAGTCAGAAAGGATTGAAAAATGATGATGTGGCTTTGAATGGTGCATTTTGAACACACAAAAAGTCAGGAGTTCAAATAAGTTTTAAAAAATGAAATCTCTTTGTAACAGACGAGTTTCCGGATGAAATCCTGATACTTTGAAAGAGATTGTCCGTTTTGTACACGAAGTGCATCCAGTTTTTGCCGTAACCCTCTCAACTTTCTTGCACGTGCTATGTGGATGAAATGATGATATCATGCCAACTTTCAACCTTTTCAGAG
>NW_025229540.1:13223-14246 GCF_018294505.1 Triticum aestivum | reverse complement strand
TAACCCTCTCAACTTTCTTGCACATGCTATGTGGATGAAATGATGATATCATGCCAACTTTCAACCTTTTCAGAGTTCATTTGAAATGCTTTTCAATTTTAGGGTCGTATAGCTCAAAATAATTAGTAAATGCATGAAAAATAACAAATGAAGTCAGAAAGGATTGAAAAATGATGATGTGGCTTTGAATGGTGCATTTTGAACACACAAAAAGTCAGGAGTTCAAATAAGTTTTAAAAAATGAAATCCCTTTGTAACAGACGAGTTTCCGGATGAAATCCTGATACTTTGAAAGAGATTGTCCGTTTCGTACACGAAGTGCATCCAGTTTTTGCCGTAACCCTCTCAACTTTCTTGCACATGCTATGTGGATGAAATGATGATATCATGCCAACTTTCAACCTTTTAAGAGTTCATTTGAAATGTTTTCAATTTTAGGGTCTTATAGCTCAAAATAATTAGTAAATGCATGAAAAATAACAAATGATGTCAGAAAGGATTGAAAAATGATGATGTGGCTTTGAATGGTGCATTTTGAACACACAAAAAGTCAGGAGTTCAAATAAGGTTTAAAATATGAAATCCCTTTGTAATAGACGAGTTTCCGGATGAAATCCTGAAACTTTGAAAGAGATTGTCCGTTTCGTACACGAAGTGCATCCACTTTCTGCCGTAACCCTCTCAACTTTCTTGCACATGCTATGTGGATGAAATGATGATATCATGCCAACTTTCAACCTTTTCATAGTTCATTTGAAATGCTTTTCAATTTTAGGATCTTATAGCTCAAAATAATTAGTAAATGCATGAAAAATGACAAATGAAGTCAGAAAGGATTGAAAAATGATGATGTGGCTTTAAATGGTGCATTTTGAACACACAAAAAGTCGGGAGTTCAAATAAGTTTAAAAAAATGAAATCCCTTTGTAACAGACGAGTTTCCGGATGAAATCCTGATACTTTGAAAGAGATTGTCCGTTTTGTACACGAAGTGCATCCAGTTTTTGCCGTAACCCTCTCAAC
>NW_025229540.1:9682-10444 GCF_018294505.1 Triticum aestivum | reverse complement strand
AAATTATGATATCATGCCAACTTTCAACCTTTTCAGAGTTCATTTGAAATGCTTTTCAATTTTAGGGTCTTATAGCGCAAAATAATTAGTAAATGCATGAAACATAACAAATGAAATCAGAAAGGATTGAAAAATGATGATGTGGCTTTGAATGGTGCATTTTGAACACACAAAAAGTCATGAGTTCAAATAAGGTTTAAAAAATGAAATCCCTTTGTAGCAGACAAGTTTCCGGATGAAATCTTGATACTTTGAAAGAGATTGTCCGTTTTGTACACGAAGTGCATCCACTTTTTGCCGTAACCCTCTCAACTTTCTTGCGCATGCTATGTGGATGAAATGATGATATCATGCCAACTTTCAACCTTTTCAGAGTTCATTTGAAATGCTTCGCAATTTTAGGGTCTTATAGCTCAAAATAATTAGTAAATGCATGAAAAATAACAAATGAAGTCAGAAAGGATTGAAATATGATGATGTGGCTTTGAATGGTGCACTTTTAACACACAAAAAGTCAGGAGTTCAAATAAGGTTTAAAAAATGAAATCCCTTTGTAACAAACGAGTTTCCGGATGAAATCCCGATACTTTGAAAGAGATTGTCCGTTTTGTAAACGATGTGCATCCAGTTTTTGCCGTAACCCTCTCAACTTTCTTGCACATGCTATGTGGATGAAATGATGATATCATGCCAACTTTCAACCTTTTCAAAGTTCATTTGAAATGCTTTTCAACTTTAGGGTCTTATAGCTCAAAATAATTA
>NW_025229540.1:0-1828 GCF_018294505.1 Triticum aestivum | reverse complement strand
AACACACAAAAAGTCAGGAGTTCAAATAAGTTTTCTAAAATGAAATCCCTTTGTAATAGACGAGTTTCCGGATGAAATCCTGATACTTAGATTGTTCGTTTTGTAGACGAAGTGCATCCAGTTTTTGCCGTAACCCTCTCAACTTTCTTGCACATGCTATGTGGATGAAATGATGATATCATGCCAACTTTCAACCTTTTCAGAGTTCATTTGAAATGCTTTTCAATTTTATGGTCTTATAGCTCAAAATAATTAGTAAATGCATGAAAAATAACAAATGAAGTCAGAAAGGATTGAAAAATGATGATGTGGCTTTGAATGGTGCATTTTGAACACACAAAAAGTCAGGAGTTCAAATAAGTTTTAAAAAATGAAATCCCTTTGTAACAGACGAGTTTCCGGATGAAATCCTGATACTTTGAAAGAGATTGTCCGTTTTGTACACGAAGTGCATCCAGTTTTTGCCGTAACCCTCTCAACTTTCTTGCACATGCTATGTGGATGAAATGATGATATCATGCCAACTTTCAACTTTTTCAGAGTTCATTTGAAATGCTTTTCAATTTTAGGGTCTTATAGCTCAAAATAATTAGTAAATGCATGAAAAATAACAAATGAAGTCAGAAAGGATTGAAAAATGATGATGTGGCTTTGAATGGTGCATTTTGAACACACAAAAAGTCAGGAGTTCAAATAAGTTTTAAAAAATGAAATCCCTTTGTAACAGACGAGTTTCCGGATGAAATCCTGATACTTTGAAAGAGATTGTCCGTTTTGTACACGAAGTGCATCCAGTTTCTGCCGTAACCCTCTCAACTTTCTTGCACATGCTATGTGGATGAAATGATGATATCATGCCAACTTTCCACCTTTTCAGAGTTCATTTGAAATGCCTTTCAATTTTACGGTCTTATAGCTCAAAATAATTAGTAAATGCATGAAAAATAACAAATGAAGTCAGAAAGGATCGAAAAATGATGATCTGGCTTTGAATGGTGCATTTTGAACACACAAAAAGTCAGGAGTTCAAATAAGTTTAAAAAAATGAAATCCCTTTGTAACAGACGAGTTTCCGGATGAAATCCTGATACTTTGAAAGAGATTGTCCGTTTCGTACACGAAGTGCATCCAGTTTCTGCCGTTACCCTCTCAACTTTCTTGCACATGCTATGTGGATGAAATGATGATATCATGCCAACTTTCAACCTTTTTTGAGTTCATTTGAAATGCCTTTCAATTTTAGGGTCTTATAGCTCAAAATAATTAGTAAATGCATGAAAAATAACAAATGAAGTAAGAAAGGATCGAAAAATGATGATGTGGCTTTGAATGGTGCATTTTGAACACACAAAAAGTCAGGAGTTCAAATAAGTTTTAAAAAATGAAATCCCTTTGTAACAGACGAGTTTCCGGATGAAATCCTGATACTTTGAAAGAGATTGTCCGTTTCGTACACGAAGTGCATCCAGTTTTTGCCGTAACCCTGTCAACTTTCTTGCACATGCTATGTGGATGAAATGATGATATCATGCCAACTTTCAACCTTTTCAGAGTTCATTTGAAATGCTTTTCAATTTTAGGGTCTTATAGCTCAAAATAATTACTAAATGCATGAAAAATAACATAAGAAGTCAGAAAGGATCGAAAAATGACGATGTGGCTTTGAATGGTGCATTTTGAACACACAAAAAGTCAGGAGTTCAAATAAGTTTTAAAAAATGAAATCCCTTTGTAACAGACGAGTTTCCGGATGAAATCCTGATACTTTGAAAGAGATTGTCCGTTTCGTACACGAAGTGCATCCAGTTTCTGCCGTAACCCTCTCAAC
>NW_025229539.1:21007-21702 GCF_018294505.1 Triticum aestivum | reverse complement strand
CCATTCAAAGCCGCATTATCAATTTTCGACCCCTTTTGACTTCATTTGTTATTTTTCATGCATTTACTGATTATTTTGAGCTATAAGACCCTGAAATTGGAAAGCATTTCAAATGAACTCTGAAAAGGTCGAAAGTTGGCATGGTATCATCATTTGACCCACATAGCATGTGCAAGAAACTAGAGATGGTTACGGCAAAAACTGGATGCACTTCGTGTACAAAACGGACAATCTCTTTCGAAGTATCAGGGTTTCATACGGATCCTTGTCTGTTACAAAGGGATTTCAATTTTTTTGAACTTATTTGAACTCCATAGTTTTTCAGTGCTCAAAATGCACCATTCAAAGCCACATCATCAATTTTCGACCCTTTCTGACTTCATTTGTTATTTTTCATGCATTTACTGATTATTTTGATCTATAAGACCCTGAAATTGGAAAGCATTTCAAATGAACTCTGAAAAGGTTGAAAGTTTGCATGGTATCATCATTTGACCCACATATCATGTGCAAGAAAGTAGAGAGGGTTACGGGAAAAACTGGATGCACTTCGTGTACTAAACGGACAATCTCTTTCGAAGTATCAGGGTTTCATACAGAAACTCGTCTGTTACAAAGGGATTTCATTTTTTTGAACTTATTTGAACTCCATAGTTTTTCTGTGCTCAAAATGCACCATTCAAAGCGACATCATA
>NW_025229539.1:20295-20997 GCF_018294505.1 Triticum aestivum | reverse complement strand
AAAGCCGCATCATCAATTTTCAACCCTTTCTGACTTCATTTGTTATTTTTCATGCATTTACTGATTATTTTGAGCTATAAGACCCTGAAATTGAAAAGCATTTCAAATGAACTCTGAAAAGGTTGAAAGTTGGCATGGTATCATCATTTGACCCACATAGAATGTGCAAGAAGTGGAGAGGGTTACGGCAAAAACTGGATGCACTTCGTGTACAAAACGGACAATCTCTTTCGAAGTATCAGGGTTTCATACGGAAACTCGTGTGTTACAAAGGGGTTTCATTTTTTGAACTTATTTGAACTCCATAGTTTTTCTGTGCTCAAAATGCACCATTCAAAGCGACATCATCAATTTTCAACCCTTTCTGACTTCATTTGTTATTTTTCATGCATTTACTGATTATTTTGAGCTATAAGACCCTGAAATTGAAAAGCATTTCAAATGAACTCTGAAAACGTTGAAAGTTGGCATGGTATCATCATTGACCCACATAGCATGTGCAAGAAAGTAGAGAGGGTTACGGGAAAAACTGGATGCACTTCGTGTACTAAACGGACAATCTCTTTCGAAGTATCAGGGTTTCATACACAAACTCGTCTGTTACAAAGGGATTTCATTTTTTTGAACTTATTTGAACTCCATAAATTTTCTGTGCTCAAAATGCACCATTCAAAGCCACATCATCAACTTTTAACCCTTTCT
>NW_025229539.1:19388-20285 GCF_018294505.1 Triticum aestivum | reverse complement strand
GTTACGGCAAAAACTGGATGCACTTCGTGTACAAAACGGACAATCTCTTTCGAAGTATCAGGGTTTCATACGGAAACTCGTCTCTTACAAAGGGGTTTGATTTTTTTTAACTTATTTGAACTCCATGGTTTTCCTGTGCTCAAAATGCACCATTCAAAGCCGCATTATCAATTTTTGACCCCTTTTGACTTGATTTGTTATTTTTCAAGCATTTACTGATTATTTTGAGCTATAAGACCCTGAAATTGGAAAGCATTTCAAATGAACTCTGAAAAGGTTGAAAATTGGCATGGTATCATCATTTGACCCACATAGCATGTGCAAGAAAGTAGAGACGGTTACGGCAAAAACTGGATGCACTTCGTGTACAAAACGGACAATCTCTTTCGAAGTATCAGCGTTTCATACGGATCCTTGTCTGTTACAAAGGGATTTCAATTTTTTTGAACTTAATTGAACTCCATAGTTTTTCAGTGCTCAAAATGCACCATTCAAAGCCACATCATCAATTTTCAACCTTTTCTGACTTCATTTGTTATTTTTCATGCATTTACTGATTATTTTGAGCTATAAGACCCTGAAATTGGAAAGCATTTCAAATGAACTCTGAAAAGGTTGAAAGTTGGCATGGTATCATCATTTGACCCACATATCATGTGCAAGAAAGTAGTGAGGGTTACGGCAAAAACTGGATGCACTTCGTGTACAAAACGGACAATCTCTTTCGAAGTATCAGGGTTTCATACAGAAACTCGTCTGTTACACAGGGATTTCATTTTTCTGAACTTATTTGAACTCCATAGTTTTTCTGTGCTCAAAATGCACCATTCAAAGCGACATCATAAATTTTCAACCCTTTCTGACTTCATTTGTAATTTTTCATGCATTTACTGATTA
>NW_025229539.1:9871-10949 GCF_018294505.1 Triticum aestivum | reverse complement strand
GCACTTCGTGTACAAAACGGACAATCTCTTTCGAAGTATCAGGGTTTCATACGGAACTCGTCTGTTACAAAGGGATTTCATTTTTTTGAACTTATTTGAACTCCATAGTTTTTCTGTGCTCAAAATGCACCATTCAAACCCGCATTATCAATTTTCAACCCTTTCTGACTTCATTTGTTATTTTTCATGCATTTACTGATTATTTTGAGCTATAAGACCCGGAAATTGAAAAGCATTTCAAATGAACTCTGAAAAGGTTGAAAGTTGGCATGGTATCATCATTTGACCCACATATCATGTGCAAGAAAGTAGAGAGGGTTTCGGGAAAAACTGGATGCACTTCGTGTACTAAACGGACAATCTCTTTCGAAGTATCAGGGTTTCATACAGAAATTCGTCTGTTACAAAGGGATTTCATTTTTTTGAACTTATTTGAACTCCATAATTTTTCTGTGCTCAAAATGCACCATTCAAAGCGACATCATAAATTTTCAACCCTTTCTGACTTCATTTGTAATTTTTCATGCATTTACTGATTATTTTGAGTTATAAGACCCTGAAATTGAAAAGCATTTCAAATGAACTCTGAAAAGGTTGAAAGTTGGCATGGTGTCATCATTTCACCCACATATCATGTGCAAGAAAGTAGAGAGGGTTACGGGAAAAACTGGATGCACTTCTTGTACAAAACGGACAATCTCTTTCGAAGTATCAGGGTTTCAAACAAAAACTCGTCTGTTACAAAGGGATTTCATTTTTTTGAACTTATTTGAACTCCATAGTTTTTCTGTGCTCAAAATGCACCATTCAAAGCCACATCATCAATTTTCAACCCTTTCTGACTTCATTTGTTATTTTTCATGCATTTACTGATTATTTTGAGCTATAAGACCCTGAAATTGAAAAGCATTTCAAATGAACTCTGAAAAGGTTGAAAGATGGCATGGTATCATCTTTTGACCCACATAGCATGTGCAAGAAAGTAGAGAGGGTTACGGCAAAAACTGGATGCACTTCGTGTACAAAACGGACAATCTCTTTCGAAGTATCAGGGTTTAATACGGATCCTTGTCTGTTA
>NW_025229539.1:7789-8846 GCF_018294505.1 Triticum aestivum | reverse complement strand
GCACTTCGTGTACAAAACGGACAATCTCTTTCGAAGTATCAGGGTTTCATACGGAACTCGTCTGTTACAAAGGGATTTCATTTTTTTGAACTTATTTGAACTCCATAGTTTTTCTGTGCTCAAAATGCACCATTCAAACCCGCATTATCAATTTTCAACCCTTTCTGACTTCATTTGTTATTTTTCATGCATTTACTGATTATTTTGAGCTATAAGACCCGGAAATTGAAAAGCATTTCAAATGAACTCTGAAAAGGTTGAAAGTTGGCATGGTATCATCATTTGACCCACATATCATGTGCAAGAAAGTAGAGAGGGTTTCGGGAAAAACTGGATGCACTTCGTGTACTAAACGGACAATCTCTTTCGAAGTATCAGGGTTTCATACAGAAATTCGTCTGTTACAAAGGGATTTCATTTTTTTGAACTTATTTGAACTCCATAATTTTTCTGTGCTCAAAATGCACCATTCAAAGCGACATCATAAATTTTCAACCCTTTCTGACTTCATTTGTAATTTTTCATGCATTTACTGATTATTTTGAGTTATAAGACCCTGAAATTGAAAAGCATTTCAAATGAACTCTGAAAAGGTTGAAAGTTGGCATGGTGTCATCATTTCACCCACATATCTTGTGCAAGAAAGTAGAGAGGGTTACGGGAAAAACTGGATGCACTTCGTGTACAAAACGGACAATCTCTTTCCAAGTATCAGGGTTTCATACAAAATCTCGTCTGTTACAAAGGGATTTCATTTTTTTGAACTTATTTGAACTCCATAGTTTTTCTGTGCTCAAAATGCACCATTCAAAGCCACATCATCAATTTTCAACCCTTTCTGACTTCATTTGTTATTTTTCATGCATTTACTGATTATTTTGAGCTATAAGACCCTGAAATTGAAAAGCATTTCAAATGAACTCTGAAAAGGTTGAAAGATGGCATGGTATCATCTTTTGACCCACATAGCATGTGCAAGAAAGTAGAGAGGGTTACGGCAAAAACTGGATGCACTTCGTGTACAAAACGGACAATCTCTTTCGAAGTATCAGGGTTT
>NW_025229539.1:867-1850 GCF_018294505.1 Triticum aestivum | reverse complement strand
CGACATCATAAATTTTCAACCCTTTCTGACTTCATTTGAAATTTTTCATGCATTTACTGATTATTTTGAGCTATAAGACCCTGAAATTGAAAAGCATTTCAAATGAACTCTGAAAAGGTTGAAAGTTGGCATGGTATCATCATTTGACCCACATATCATGTGCAAGAAAGTAGAGAGGGTTACGGGAAAAACGGGATGCACTTCGTGTACAAAACGGACAATCTCTTTCGAAGTATCAGGGTTTCATACAAAAACTCGTCTGTTACAAAGGGATTTCATTTTTTTGAACTTATTTGAACTCCATAGTTTTTCTGTGCTCAAAATGCACCATTCAAAGCCACATCATCAATTTTCAACCCTTTCTGACTTCATTTGTTATTTTTCATGCATTTACTGAATATTTTGAGCTATAAGACCCTGAAATTGAAAAGCATTTCAAATGAACTCTGAAAGGTTGAAAGTTGGCATGGTATCATCATTTGACCCACATAGAATGTGCAAGAAAGTAGGTTGGGTTACGGCAAAAACTGGATGCACTTCGTGTACAAAACGGACAATCTCTTTCGAAGTATCAAGGTTTCATTCGGAAACTCATCTGTTACAAAGGGGTTTCATTTTTTTGAACTTATTTGAACTCCATAGTTTTTCTGTGCTCAAAATGCACCATTCAAAGCCACATCATCAATTTTCAACCCTTTCTGACTTCATTTGTTATTTTTCATGCATTTACTGATTATTTTGAGCTATAAGACCATGAAATTGAAAAGCATTTCAAATGAACTCTGAAAAGGTTGAAAGTTGGCATGGTATCGTCATTTGACCCACATAGCATGTGCAAGAAAGTAGAGAGGGTTACGGCAAAAACTGGATGCACTTCGTGTACAAAACGGACAATCTCTTTCGAAGTATCAGGGTTTCATACGGATCCTTGTCTGTTACAAAGGGATTTCAATTTTTTTGAACTTATTTGAACTCCATAGTTT
>NW_025229539.1:0-857 GCF_018294505.1 Triticum aestivum | reverse complement strand
TCAATTTTCAACCCTTTCTGACTTCATTTGTTATTTTTCATGCATTTACTGATTATTTTGAGCTATAAGACCCTGAAATTGAAAAGCATTTCAAATGAACTCTGAAAAGGTTGAAAGTTGGCATGGTATCGTCTTTTGACCCACATAGCATGTGCAAGAAAGTAGAGAGGGTTACGGCAAAAACTGGATGCACTTCGTGTACAAAACGGACAATCTCTTTCGAAGTATCAGGGTTTCCTACGGATCCTTGTCTGTTACAAAGGGATTTCAATTTTTTTGAACTTATTTGAACTCCATAGTTTTTCTGTGCTCAAAATGCACCATTCAAAGCCACATCATCAATTTTCAACCCTTTCTGACTTCATTTGTTATTTTTCATGCATTTACTGATTATTTTGAGCTATAAGACCCTGAAATTGGAAAGCATTTCAAATGAACTCTGAAAAGGTTGAAAGTTGGCATGGTATCATCATTTGAGCCACATATCATGTGCAAGAAAGTAGAGAGGGTTACGGGAAAAACTGGATGCACTTCATGTACTAAACGGACAATCTCTTTCGAAGTATCAGGGTTTCATACAGAAACTCGTCTGTTACAAAGGGATTTCATTTTTTTGAACTTATTTGAACTCCATAGTTTTCTGTGCTCAAAATGCACCATTCAAAGCGACATCATAAATTTTCAACCCTTTCTGACTTCATTTGAAATTTTTCATGCATTTACTGATTATTTTGAGCTATAAGACCCTGAAATTGAAAAGCATTTCAAATGAACTCTGAAAAGGTTGAAAGTTGGCATGGTATCATCATTTGACCCACATATCATGTGCAAGAAAGTAGAGAGGGTTACGGGAAAAA
>NW_025229538.1:0-21713 GCF_018294505.1 Triticum aestivum | reverse complement strand
TCACAACCAACACCATTAATTATTCACACATACATATGTAATATATATATATATATACACACATACAATTTCTCCTACATGTTGCCTTGGTGCCTTCGGAGCACGATGACAAGTGGTTCATGGGGGCGGTAGCGGGTAATAGTATTCTCCTTTGGGATCTATGACCTGGTCGAGCAAAAATCCCTCTAATTCCTCTTGAAGTGCTAGTATGTGTTCGAGAACGTAGCAGAAATTCAAAAAATTTCCTACGAGTCACCAAGATCTATCTATGGAGAGACTAGCAACGAGAGAGAGGGGGGGCGCATCTACATACCCTTGTAGATCGCTAAGCGGAAGCGTTCAAGAGAACGGGGTTGAGGGAGTCGTACTCATCGTGATCCAAATCACCGAAGATCCTAGTGCCGAACGGACGGCACCTCCGTGTTCAACACACATGCAGCCCGGTGACGTCTCCCATGCCTTGGTCCAGCAAGAAGAGAGGGAGAGGTTGGGGAAGACTCCGTCCAGTAGCAGCACAATGGCGTGGTGGTGATGGAGGAGCGTGGTATTCCAGCAGGGCTTCGCCAAGCACTGCGAGAGGCGAGGAGGGAGAGAGGTAGGGCTGCGCCAGGGAGAGGAGAAACTCATCTGTTGGGCAGCCCCCAATACCTCAAGTATATATAGGGGAAGGGGAGGGGCTGCGCCCCCATCTAGGGTTCCCTCCCTAGGGGTGGCAGCAGCCCCAAAACCCATCTAGGGTGCGGCCAAGGGGGGGGGGAGGGGGAGACTTTCCCCACAAGCAAGGTGGAGGCGCCCCCTTCCCCTAGGGTTTGTAACCCTAGGCGCCTTGGGCCCTGGTGGGGGGCGCACCAGCCCACCTGGGGCTGGTCCCCTCCCACACTTGGCCCATGGAGCCCTCTGGGGCCGGTGGCCCCACTTGGTGGACCCCCGGGACCCTCCCAGTGGTCCCGGTACGTTACCGATAGCACCCGAAACTTTTCCGGTGACCAAAACAGGACTTCCCATATATAAATCTATACCTCCGGACCATTTCGGAACTCCTCGTGACGTCCGAGATCTCATCCGGGACTCCGAACAACATTCGGTAACCACGTATATCTATTCCCTATAACCCTAGCGTCATCGAACCTTAAGTGTGTAGACCCTACGGGTTCGGGAACCATGCAGACATGACCGAGACAACTCTCCGGCCAATAACCAACAGCGGGATCTGGATACCCATGTTGGCTCCCACATGTTCCACGATGATCTCATCGGATGAACCACGAAGCCAAGGATTCAATCAATCCCGTATACAATTCCCTTTGTCTAGCGGTATAGTACTTGCCCGAGATTCGATCGTCGGTATGCCGATACCTTGTTCAATCTCGTTACCGGCAAGTCTCTTTACTCGTTCCGTAACACATCATCCCGCGATCAACTCCTTGATCACATTGTGGACATTATGATGATGTCCTACCGAGTGGGCCCAGAGATACCTCTCCGTCACACGGAGTGACAAATCCCAGTCTTGATTCGTGCCAACCCAACAGACACTTGCAGAGATACCCGTAGTGCACCTTTATGGCCACCCAGTTACGTTGTGACGTTTGGTACACCCAAAGCATTCCTACGGTATCCGGGAGTTGCACAATCTCATGGTCTAAGGAAAAGATACTTGACATTTAGAAAAGCTTTAGCATACGAACTACACGATCTTGTGCTAGGCTTAGGATTGGGTCTTGTCCATCACATCATTCTCCTAATGATGTGATCCCGTTATCAACGACATCTAATGCCCATGGTAAGGAATGTTGGAGAACGTTGCATAAAATAAAAAAAAAATACGTTCACCAAGATCAATCTGAGTTCATTTAGCAACGAGAGAGAGGAGTGCATCTACATACCCTTGCAGATTGCGTGCGGAAGCGTTCAAGAGAACGGGGTTGAGGGAGTCGTTCTCGTCGTGATCCAAATCACCGGAGATCCTAGCGCCGAACGGATGGCACCTCCGCGTTCAACACACGTACGGTCAGCATGACGTCTCCTCCTTCTTGATCCAGCAAGGGGGAAGGAGAGGTTGATGAAGATCCAGCAGCAGGACGGCGTGGTGGTGGATGCAGCAGGGCTCCGGCAGGGCTTCGCCAAGCGACTACGAGAGGGAGAGGTGTAGCAAGGGGGGGAAAGGGAGGCGCCAGGTGTCAGGTGCGGCTGCCCTCCCACCCCCTCCCCCTCTTTATATAGGGACCCCAGGGGGGGCGCCGGCCCTAGGAAATGGGATCTCCTAGGGGGGGCGACGGCCAAGGGGGAGACTTGCCCCCCAAGGCAAGTGGAGGCGCCCCCTCCCCTAGGGTTCCCAACCCTAGGCGCAGAGGGGGGCCCAGGGGAGGCACCAGCCCACCAGGGGCTGGTTCCCCTCCCACTTCATCCCATGGGGCCCTCCGGGATAGGTGGCCCCACCCGGTGGACCCTCGGGACCCTATCGGTGGTCCCGGTACAATACCGGCAACCCCCGAAACCTTCCCGATGGCCGAAACTCGACTTCCCATATATAATTCTTTACCTCCGGACCATTCCGGAACTCCTCGTGATGTCCGGGATCTCATCCCGGACTCCGAACAACTTTTGGTTTTCTGCATACTCATATCTCTACAACCCTAGCGTCACCGAACCTTAAGTGTGTAGACCCTACGGGTTCGGGAGACACGTAGACATGACCGAGACGGCTCTCCGGTGAATAACCAACAGCGGGATCTGGATATCCATGTTGGCTCCCACATGCTCCTCGATGATCTCATCGGATGAACCACGATGTCGAGGATTCAAGCAACCCCGTATACAATTCCCTTTGTCAATCGGTATGTTACTTGCCCGAGATTCGATCGTCGGTATCCCAATACCTCGTTTAATCTCGTTATCGGCAAGTCACTTTACTCGTACCATAATGCATGATCCCGTGACCAGACACTTGGTCACTTTGAGCTCATTATGATTATGCATTACCGAGTGGGCCCAGTGATACCTCTCCGTCATACGGAGTGACAAATCCCAGTCTCGATCCGTGTCAACCCAACAGACACTTTCGGAGATACCCGTAGTATACCTTTATAGTCACCCAGTTACGTTGTGACGTTTGGTACACCCAAAGCACTCCTACGGTATCCGGGAGTTACACGATCTCATGGTCTAAGGAAGAGATACTTGACATTGGAAAAGCTCTAGCAAAACGAACTACACGATCTTGTGCTATGCTTAGGATTGGGTCTTGTCCATCACATCATTCTCCTAATGATGTGATCCCGTTATCAATGACATCCAATGTCCATAGTCAGGAAACCATGACTATCTGTTGATCAACGAGCTAGTCAACTAGAGGCTCACTAGGGACATGTTGTGGTCTATGTATTCACACGTGTATTACGATTTCCGGATAATACAATTATAGCATGAATAAAAGACAATTATCATGAACAAGGAAATATAATAATAATCCTTTTATTATTGCCTCTAGGGCATATTTCCAACAAGGAAACCGTAACCATCTATTGATCAACGAGCTAGTCAACTAGAGGCTTACTAGGGACATGGTGTGGTCTATGTATTCACACATGTATTGCGGTTTCCGGTCAATACAATTATAGCATGAATAATAGACAATTATCATGAACAAGGAAATACAATAATAACCATTTTATTATTGCCTCTAGGGCATATTTCCAACAGTCTCCCACTTGCACTAGTGTCAATAATCTAGTTCACATCACTATGTGATTGTAATGAATTCAACACCCATGGGGTTTGATCATATCTCGCTTGTGAGAGAGGTTATTAGTCAACGGGTCTGAACCTTTCAGATCCCTGTGTGTTTTACAAATCTCTATGTCATCTTGTAGATGCAGCTACCACGCGCTATTTGGAACTATTCCAAATAACTGTTCTACTATATGAATCCGGTTAACTACTCATAGTCATCCAGATTAGTATCAAAGTTTGCATCGACGTAACCCTTTATGTCGAACTCTTTTACCACCTCCATAATCGAGAAAATTCCTTAGTCCACTAGTTACTAAGGATAAGTTTGACCGCTGTCCTGTGATCCATTCCTGGATCACTCTTGTACCCCTTGACTGACTCATGGCAAGGCACACTTCAGGTCCGGTACATAGCATAGCATACTATAGAGCCTACGTCTGAAGCATAGGGGACAACCTTCGTCCTTTCTCTCTCTTCTGCCGTGGTCATGTCTTGAGTCTTACTCAATACTCGCACTGTATAACACAGCCAAGAACTCCTTCTTTGCTGATCTATTTTGAACTCCTTCAAAATCTTGTCATGGTATGTATTCATTTCAAAGTACTATTAAGCATTTTGATCTATCCTTATAGATCTTAATGCTCAATGTTCAAGTAGCTTAATCTAGGTTCTCCATTGAAAAACACTTTTCAAATAACCCTATATGCTTTCCAGAAATTCTACATCATTTCCGATCAACAATATGTCAACAACATAAACTCATCAGAAATGCTATAGTGCTCCCACTCACTTCTTTCGAAATACAAGTTTCTCATAAACATTATATAAACCCAAAATCTTTGATCATCTCATCAAAGTGTATATTCCAACTCCGAGATGCTTACTCCAGTCCTTAGAAGGATTGCTGGAGCTTTGCACACTTATTAGCATCTTTCAGGATCGACAAAACCTCCTGGTTGTATCACATACAACCTTTCCTCAAGGATATCGTCGAGGAAACAATGTTTTGACATCCTATCTGCAAGATTTCATAAATCATGCAGTAACTGCTAATATAATTCCAACAGACTCTTATCATCGCTACGAGTGAGAAAGTCTCATCATAGTCAACTCCTTGCACTTGTCGGAAAACATCTTAACGACAAGTCAAGCTTTCTTAATGGTGATACTTACCATCATTGTATGTCTTCCTTTTAAAATCCATCTGTACCCAACAGCCTTACGACCATCAAGTAGTTTTGCCAAAGTCTACACTTTGTTTTCAAAACATGGATCCTCTCTTGGATTTTGTGGCCTCTAGCCATTTGTTGGAATCCGGGCCCACCATCGCTTCTTCATAGCTCGTAGGTTCATTGTTGTCTAGCAACATTACCTTCAAGACAGGATTACCGTACTATTCTGAAGCAGTACGCGTCCTTGTCGTCCCACGAGGTTCGGTAGTGACTTGATCCGAAGCTTCATGATCACTATCATCAGCTTCCACTTCAATTGGTGTAGGTGCCACAGGAACAACTTCCTGTGCCCTGCTACACACTAGTTTAAGTGATGGTTCAACAACCTCATCAAGTCTCCACCATCCTCCAACTCAATTCTTTCAAGAGAAACCTTTCCTCGAGAAAGGACCTGTTTCTAGAAACAATCACTTTTGCTTCCGGATCTGAAATAGGAGGTATACCCAACTGTTTTGGGTGTCCTATGAAGATGTATTTATCCGCTTTGGGTTCGAGCTTATCAGGATGAAACTTTTTCACATAAGCGTCGCAGCCCCAAACTTTCAAGAAACGACAGCTTAGGTTTCTCTAAACCATAGTTCATACGGCGTCATCTCAATGGAATTATGTGGTGCCGTATTTAAAGTGAATGCGGTTGTCTCTAATGCCTAACCCATGAACGATAGTGGTAATTCGATAAGAGACATCATGGTATGCCCCATATCCAATAGGGTGCATCTATGATGTTCGGACACACCATCACACTATGGTGTTCCAGGCGGTGTTAGTTGTGAAACAATTTCCATAATGTCTCAATTGTGTACCAAACTCGCAACTCAGATATCCATCTCTATGATCATATCACAGACATTTTATCCTCTTGTCACGAAGATCTTCAACTTCACTCTGAAATTACTTGAACCTTTCAATAATTCAGACTTGTGTTTCATCAAGTAAATGTACTCAACATCTACTCAAATCATCTGTGAAGTAAGAACATAACGATATTCACTGCATGCCTCGGCACTCATTGGACTGCACACATCAAAATGTGTTACTTCCAACAAGTTGCTATCTTGTTCCATCTTACTGAAAACGAGGCTTTTCAGTCATCTTGCCCATGTGGTATGATTTGCATATGTCAAGTGATTCAAAATCAAGTGAGTCCAAACGATCCGTCTACATGGAGTTTCTTCATGCGTATACACCAATAGACATGGTTCGCATGTCTCAAACTTTTCAAAAACGAGTGAGTCCAAAGATCCATCAACATGGAGCTTCTTCATGCGTTTTGTACCAATATGACATACATGGCAGTGCCACAAGTAAGTGGTACTATCTTATATCTTTTGGCATGAAAATGTGTATCACTACGATCGAGATTCAATAAATCATTCTTTTAGGTGCAAGACTATTGAAGGTATTATTCAAATAAATAGAGTAACCATTATTCTCCTTAAATGAATAACCGTATTGCGATAGACATAATCCAATCATGTCTATGCTCAATGCAACCACCAAATAACAATTATTTAGGTTTAACACCAATCTCGATGGTAAACGGAGCAGGCGATGCTTGATCACATCAACCTTGGAAACACTTCCAACACACATCGTCATCTCACCTTTAGCTAGTCTCCGTTTATTCCGTAGCTCTTTTATTTCGAGTTACTAACAGTTAGCAACCGAACCGGTATCTTAATACTCTGGTGCTACTAGGAGTACTAGTAAAGTACACATTTACTTCAATGTATATCCAATATACTTCTGTCAACCTTGCCAGCCTTCTCATCTACCAAGTATCTAGGGTGGTTCTGCTTGAGTGTCTGTTCCCTCATTATAGAAGCACTTAGTCTCGGGTTTGGGTTCAACCCTGGGTTTCTTCACTGGAGCAGCAACCGATTTGCCGTTTTCATGAAGTACCCCTTCTTGCCCTTGCCTTTGCCCTTTCCCTTCTTGAAACTAGTGGTTTCACTAACCATCAACAATTGATGCTCCTTCTTGATTTCTACATTCGCGGTGTCAAACATCGCAAATATTTCAAGGATCATCATATCTATCCCTGATATGTTATAGTTCATGACGAAGCTTGGTGGCAATGTCTTTGGAGAAACATCACTATCTCATCTGGAAGATTAACTCCCACTCGATTCAAGTGATTGTTGTACCCAGACAGTCTGAGTACAAGCTCAACGATTGAGATCTTCTCCCTTAGTTTGTAGGCTAGAAAACTCGTCGGAGGTCTTATACCTCTTGACGTAGACACGAGCCTGAAATCCCAATTTCAGCCCTCAGAACATCTCATATGTTTCGCGACGTTTCAAAAACGTCTTTGGTGCCTCAATTCTAAACCGCTTAACATTACCGAACTATCACGTAGTCATCAAAACGTGTATGTCAGATGTTCGCAACATCCACAGATGACGTTCGAGGTTCAGCACACCGAGCGGTGCATTAAGGACATAAACCTTCTACGCAGCAATGAGGACAATCCTTAGTTTACGGACCCTGTCCGCATAATTGCTACTATCAACTTTCAACTAAATTTTCTCTAGGAACATATCTAAAATAGTAGAACTAAAGCGCGAGCTATGACATAATTTGCAAAAACCTTTTGATTATGTTCAGGATAATTAAGTTCATCTAATGAACTCCCACTCAGATAGACATCCCTCTAGTCATCTTAAGTGATACATGATCCGAGTCAACTAGGCCGTGTCCGATCATCATGTGAGACGGACTAGTCATCATCGATGAACATCTTCATGTTGATCGTATCCACTATATGACTCATGTTCGACCTTTCGGTCTCTTGTGTTCCGAGGCCATGTATGTACATGCTAGGCTCGTCAAGTCAACCTAAGTGTTTCGTGTGTGTAAATCTGGCTTACACCCGTTGTATGTGAACGTTAGAATCTATCACACCCGATCATCACGTGGTGCTTCGAAACAACGAACTTTCGCAACGGTGCACAGTTAGGGAGAACACTTTCTTGAAATTATTATGAGGAATCGTCTTATTTACTACCGTCGTTCTAAGCAAATAAGAGGTATAAACATGATAAACATCACATGCAATCAAATAGTGACATGATATGGCCAATATCATTTTGCTCCTTTTGATCTCCATCTTCGGGGCTCCATGATCATCATCATCACCAACATGACACCATGATCTCCATCATCATGATCTCCATCATCGTGTCTCCATGAAGTTGTCTCGCCAACTATTACTTCTACTACTATGGCTAACGGTTTAGCAATAAAGTAAAGTAATTACATGGCGTTGTTCAATGACACGCAGGTCATACAATAAATTAAGACAACTCCTATGGCTCCTGCCGGTTGTCATACTCATCGACATGCAAGTCGTGATTCCTATTACAAGAACATGATCAATCTCAAACATCACATATCATTCATCACATTCTTTTGGCCATATCACATCACAAAGCATACCCTGCAAAAACAAGTTAGATGTCCTCTAATTGTTGTTTGCATGTTTTACGTGGCTGCTATGAGTTTCTAGCAAGAACATTTCTTACCTACGCAAAAGCCACAACGTGATATGCCAATTTCTATTTACCCTTCATAAGGACCCTTTTCATCGAATCCGATCCGTCTAAAGTGGGAGAGACTGGCACCCGCTAGCCACCTTATGCAACAAGTGCATGTCAGTTGGTGGAACCTGTCTCACATAAGAGTGCGTGTAAGGTCGGTTCGGGCCGCTTCATCCCACAATGCCGCCGAATCAAGATAAGACTAGTAACGGTAAGCAAATTGAACAAATCATTGCCCACAACTACTTTGTGTTCTACTCGTGCAAAGAATCTACGCAATAGACCTAGCTCACGATGCCACTGTTGGAGAACTTAGCAGAAATTCAAAAAATTCCCTAAGAGTCACCAAGATCTATCTATGGAGAGACTAGCAACGAGAGAGAGGGGAGTGCATCTACATACCCTTGTAGATCACTAAGCGGAAGCGTTCAAGAGAACGGGGTTGAGGGATTCGTACTCGTCATGATCCAAATCACCGAAGAACCTAGTGCCGAACGGACGGCACCTTCGCGTTCAACACACATGCAGCCCGGTGACGTCTCACATGCCTTGATCTAGCAAGAAGAGAGGGAGAGCTTGGGGAAGACTCCGTCCAGCAGCAGCACAATGGCGTGGTGGTGATGGAGGAGCGTGGTATTCCAGCAGGGCTTCGCTAAGCACTGCGAGAGATGAGGAGGGAGAGAGGTAGGGCTGCGCCAGGGAGAGGAGAAACTCATTTGTTGGGTAGCCCCCAATACCTCAAGTATATATATAGGGGAAGGGGAGGGGCTGTGCCCCTATCTAGGGTTCCCTCCCTAGGGGTGGCGGCAGCCCCAAAACCCATCTAGGGTGCGACCAAGGGGGGAGAGGGGGAGACTTGCCCCCCAAGCAAGGTGGAGGCGC
The DNA here is from genome assembly GCF_018294505.1 of Triticum aestivum. NCBI lineage: Eukaryota > Viridiplantae > Streptophyta > Magnoliopsida > Poales > Poaceae > Triticum > Triticum aestivum. The sequence goes on along the minus strand of NW_025229538.1, from coordinate 12,328 downwards.
CCCCTTCCCCTAGGGTTTGTAACCCTAGGCGCCTTGGGCCCTGGTGGGGGGGGGGCGCACTAGCCCACCTGGGGCTGGTCCCCTCCCACACTTGGCCCATGCAGCCCTCTGGGGCCGGTGGCCCCACTTGGTGGACCCCCGGGACCCTCCCGGTGGTCCCGGTACATTACCGATAGCACCCGAAACTTTTCTAGTGACCAAAATAGGACTTCCCATATATAAATCTTTACCTCCGGACCATTCCGGAACTCCTCGTTGTTGGGGAACGTAGTAATTTCAAAAAATTTCCTACGCACACGCAAGATCATGGTGATGCATAGCAACGAGGGGAGAGTATGATCTACGTACCCTTGTAGATCGCAACGGAAGCGTTGACACAACATAGAGGAAGTAGTCGTACGTCTTCTTCCCGATCCAACCGATCCAAGCACCGTTACTCCGGCACCTCCGAGTTCTTAACACACGTACAGCTCGATGACGATCCCCGGGCTCCGATCCAGCAAAGCTTCAGGGAGGAGTTCTGTCAGCACGACGGCGTGGTGACGATCTTGATGTATTACCGACGCAGGGCTTCGCCTAAGCACTACAACGATATGATCGAGGTGGAATATGGTGGCAGGGGGCACCGCACACGGCTAAGGAACGATCTCAATGATCAACTTGTGTGTCTAGAGGTGCCCCCTGCCTCCGTATATAAAGGAGCCAAGGGGGAGAGGTGCGCCGGCCAGGAGGAGGGCGCAGGAGGAGTCCTACTCCTACCGGGAGTAGGACCCCCCCCCCCAATCCTATTCCAATTAGGATTCCCAAGGGGGAAAGAGGGAGAGGGGTGGCCGGCCACCTCCCCTAGTCCTAATAGGACTAGGGGAGGGGGGAGGTGTGCAGCCCTTATGGGAAGCCCTTTCACCTTTCCACTAAGGCCCAATAAGGCCCATATGACTCCCGGGGGGTTCCGGTAACCTCCCGGTAATCCGGTAAAATCCTGATTTCACCCGGAACACTTCCAATGTCCAAACATAGGCTTCCAATATATCAATCTTTATGTCTCGACCATTTCGAGACTCCTCGTCATGTCCGTGATCACATCCGGGACTCCGAACAACCTTCGGTACATCAAAATGCATAAACTCATAATAACTGTCATCGTAACGTTAAGCGTGCGGACCCTATGGTTCGAGAACAATGTAGACATGACCGAGACACGTCTCCGGTCAATAACCAATAGCGGGACCTGGATGCCCATATTGGTTCCTACATATTGTACGAAGATCTTTATCGGTCAGACCGCATAACAACATACGTTGTTCCCTTTGTCATTGGTATGTTACTTGCCCGAGATTCGATCGTTGGTATCCAATACCTAGTTCAATCTCGTTACCGGCAAGTCTCTTTACTCGTTCCGTAATACATCATCTCACAACTACCATATTAGTTGTTATGCTTGCAAGGCTTATGTGATGTGCATTACCGAGAGGGCCCAGAGATACCTCTCCAACAATCGGAGTGACAAAACCTAATCTCGAAATACGCCAACCCAACATGTACCATTGGAGACACCTGTAGTACTCCTTTATAATCACCCAGTTACGTTGTGACGTTTGGTAGTACCCAAAGTGTTCCTCCGGTAAATGGGAGTTGCATAATCTCATAGTTATAGGAACATGTATAAGTCATGAAGAAAGCAATAGCAACATACTAAACGATCGGGTGCTAAGCTAATGGAATGGGTCATGTCAATCAGATCATTCAACTAATGATGTGACCTCGTTAATCAAATAACAACTCATTGTTCATGGTTAGGAAACATAACCATCTTTGATTAATGAGCTAGTCAAGTAGAGGCATACTAGTGACACTTTGTTTGTCTATTTGTTCACACATGTATTATGTTTCCGGTTAATACAATTCTAGCATGAATAATAAACATTTATCATGATTATAAGGAAATAAATAATAACTTTATTATTGCCTCTAGGGCATATTTCCTTCAGTCTCCCACTTGCACTAGAGTCAATAATCTAGATTACACTGTAATGATTCTAACACCCATGGAGCCTTGGGGCTGATCATGTTTTGCTCGTGGAAGAGGCTTAGTCAACGGGTCTGCAACATTCAGATCCGTATGTATCTTGCAAATCTCTATGTCTCCCACCTGGACTAGATCCCGGATGGAGTTGAAGCGTCTCTTGATGTGCTTGGTCCTTTTGTGAAATCTGGATTCCTTTGCCAAGGCAATTGCACCAGTATTGTCACAAAAGATTTTCGTTGGACCCGATGCACTAGGTATGACACCTAGATCGGATATGAACTCCTTCATCCAGACTCATTCGTTTGCTGCTTCCGAAGCAGCTATGTACTCCGCTTCACATGTAGATCCCGCTACGACGCTTTGTTTAGAACTGCACCAGCTGACAGCTCCACCGTTCAATGTAAACACGTATCCGGTTTGCGATTTAGAATCGTCCGGATCAGTGTCAAAGCTTGCATCAACGTAACCTTTTACGGTGAGCTCTTTGTCACATCCATATACGAGAAACATATCCTTAGTCCTTTTCAGGTATTTCAAGATGTTCTTGACCACTGTCCAGTGATCCACTCCTGGATTACTTTGGTACCTCCCTGCTAAACTTATAGCAAGGCACACATCAGGTCTGGTACATAGCATTGCATACATGATAGAGCCTATGGCTGAAGCATAGGGAACATCTTTCATTTTCTCTCTATCTTCTGCAGTGGTCGGGCATTGAGTCTGACTCAACTTCACACCTTGTAACACAGGCAAGAACCCTTTCTTTGCTTGATCCATTTTGAACCTTTTCAAAATCTTGTCAAGGTATGTGCTTTGTGAAAGTCCAATTAAGCGTCTTGATCTATCTCTATAGATCTTTATGCCTAATATGTAAGCAGCTTCACCGAGGTCTTTCATTGAAAAACTCTTATTCAAGTATCCGTTTATGCTATCCAGAAATTCTATATTATTTCCAATTAATAATATGTCATCCACATATAATATCAGAAATGCTACAGAGCTCCCACTCACTTTCTTGTAAATACAGGCTTCTCCGAAAGTCTGTATAAACCCAAATGCTTTAATCACACTATCAAAGCGTTTATTCCAACTCCGAGAGGCTTGCACCAGTCCATAAATGGATCGCTGGAGCTTGCACACTTTGTTAGCTCCCTTTGGATCAACAAAACCTTCTGGTTGCATCATATACAACTCTTCTTCCAGAAATCCATTCAGGAATGCAGTCTTGACATCCATCTGCCAAATTTCATAATTATAAAATGCGGCAATTGCTAACATGATTCGGACAGACTTAAGCATCGCTACGGGTGAGAAGGTCTCATCGTAGTCAACCCCTTGAACTTGTCGAAAACCTTTTGCGACAAGTCGAGCTTTATAGACAGTAACATTACCGTCAGCGTCAGTCTTTTTCTTGAAAATCCATTTATTCTCAATTGCTTGCCGATCATCGGGCAAGTCAACCAAAGTCCATACTTTGTTCTCATACATGGATCCCATCTCAGATTTCATGGCTTCAAGCCACTTTGCGGAATCTGGGCTCACCATCGCTTCTTCATAGTTCATAGGTTCATCATGATCTAGTAGCATGACTTCCAGAACTGGATTACCGTACCACTCTGGTGCGGATCTTACTCTGGTTGATCTACGAGGTTCAGTAGTATCTTGTTCTGAAGTTTCATGATCATTATCATTAACTTCCTCACTTATTGGTGTAGGTGTCACAGAAACAGTTTTCTGTGATGTACTATTTTCCAACAAGGGAGCAGGTACAGTTACCTCGTCAAGTTCTACTTTCCTCCCACTCACTTCTTTCGAGAGAAACTCCTTCTCAAGAAAGTTTCCGAATTTAGCAACAAAAGTCTTGCCTTCGGATCTGTGATAGAAGGTGTATCCAATAGTTTCCTTTGGATATCCTATGAAGACACATTTCTTCGATTTGGGTTCGAGCTTATCAGGTTGAAGCTTTTTCACATAAGCATCGCAGCCCCAAATTTTCAGAAACGACAACTTTGGTTTCTTGCCAAACCATAGTTCATAAGGCGTCGTCTCAACGGATTTTGATGGTGCCCTATTTAACCTGAATGCGGCCGTCTCTAGAGCGTATCCCCAAAATGATAGCGGTAAATCAGTAAGGGACATCATAGATCGCACCATATCTAGTAAAGTACGATTACGACGTTCGGACACACCATTACGCTGTGGTGTTCCGGGTGGCGTGAGTTGCGAAACTATTCCACAATTTTTCAAATGTACACCAAACTCGTAACTCAAATATTCTCCTCCACGATCAGATCGTAGAAACTTTATTTTCTTGTTACGATGATTTTCCACTTCACTCGGAAATTCTTTGAACTTTTCAAATGTTTCAGACTTATGTTTCATTAAGTAGATATAACCATATCTGCTTAAATCATCTGTGAAGGTGAGAAAATAACAATATCCGCCACGAGCCTCAATATTCATCGGACCACATACATCTGTATGTATGATTTCCAACAAATCTGTTGCTCTCTCCATAGTACCGGAGAACAGTGTTTTAGTCATCTTGCCCATGAGGCACGGTTCGCAAGTACCAAGTGATTCATAATCAAGTGGTTCCAAAAGTCCATCAGTATGGAGTTTCTTCATGCGCTTTACACCGATATGACCTAAACGGCAGTGCCACAAATAAGTTGCACCATCATTACCAACTCTGCATCTTTTGGCTTCAACATTATGAATATGTGTATCACTACTCTCGAGATTCAATAAGAATAGACCACTCTTCAAGGGTGCGTGACCATAAAAGATATTACTCATATAAATAGAACAACCATTATTCTCTGATTTAAATGAATAACTGTCTCGCATCAAACAAGATCCAGATATAATGTTCATGCTTAACGCTGGCACCAAATAACAATTATTTAGGTCTAATACTAATCCCGAAGGTAGATGTAGAGGTAGCGTGCCGACCGCGATCACATCGACTTTGGAACCGTTTCCCATGCGCATCGTCACCTCGTCCTTAGCCAATCTTCGCTTAATCTGTAGCCCCTGTTTCGAGTTGCAAATATTAGCAACAGAACCAGTATCAAATACCCAGGTGCTACTGCGAGCATTAGTAAGGTACACATCAATAACATGTATATCATATATACCTTTGTTCACCTTGCCATCCTTCTTATCCGCCAAATACTTTGGGCAGTTCCGCTTCCAGTGACCATTCTGCTTGCAGTAGAAGCACTCAGTTTCAGGCTTAGGTCCAGACTTGGGTTTCTTCTCTTGAGCAGCAACTTGCTTGCCGTTCTTCTTGAAGTTCCCCTTCTTCTTCCCTTTGCCCTTTTTCTTGAAACTAGTGGTTTTGTTAACCATCAACACTTGATGCTCCTTTTTGATTTCTACCTCCGCAGCTTTCAGCATTGCGAAGAGCTTGGGAATAGTCTTGTTCATCCCTTGCATATTATAGTTCATCACGAAGCTCTTGTAGCTTGGTGGCAGTAATTGGAGAATTCTGTCAATGACGCAATCATCTGGAAGATTAACTCCCAATTGAATCAAGTGATTATTATACCCAGACATTTTGAGTATATGCTCACTGACAGAACTGTTCTCTTCCATCTTGCAGCTATAGAACTTATTGGAGACTTCATATCTCTCAATCCGGGCATTTGCTTGAAATATTAACTTCAACTCCTGAAACATCTCATATGCTCCATGACGTTCAAAACCTCGTTGAAGTCTCGATTCTAAGCCGTAAAGCATGGCACACTAAACTATCGAGTAGTCATCAGCTTTGCTCTGCCAGACGTTCATAACATCTGGTGTTGCTCCAGCAGCAGGCCTGGCACCTAGCGGTGCTTCCAGGACGTAATTCTTCTGTGCAGCAATGAGGATAATCCTCAAGTTACGGACCCAGTCCGTGTAATTGCTACCATCATCTTTCAACTTTGCTTTCTCAAGGAACACATTAAAATTTAATGGAACAACAGCACGAGCCATCTATCTACAATCAACATGAACAAGCAAGATACTATCAGGTACTAAGTTCATGATAAATTTAAGTTCAATTAATCATATTACTTAAGAACTCCCACTTAGATAGACATCCCTCTAATCCTCTAAGTGATCACGTGATCCAAATCAACTAAACCATGTCCGATCATCACGTGAGATGGAGTAGTTTCATCGGTGAACATCATTATGTTGATCATATTTACTATATGATTCACGCTCGACCTTTCGGTCTCCGTCTTCCGAGGCCATATCTGTATATGCTTGGCTCGTCAAGTATAACCTGAGTATTCCGCGTGTGCAACTGTTTTGCACCCGTTGTATTTGAACGTAGAGCCTATCACACCCGATCATCACGTGGTGTCTCAACACGAAGAACTTTCGCAATGGTGCATACTCAGGGAGAACACTTCTTGATAATTTAGAGAGAGATCATCTTATAATGCTACCATCAATCAAAGCAAGATAAGATGCAAATAAAGATAAACATCACATGCAATCAATATAAGTGATATGATATGGCCATCATCATCTTGTGCCTGTGATCTCCATCTCCGAAGCACCGTCATGATCACCATCGTCACCGGCGTGACACCTTGATCTCCATCATAGCATCGTTGTCGTCTCGCCAATCTTATGCTTCCACGACTATCGCTACCGTTTAGTGATAAAGTAAAGCATTACATCCCGATTGCATTGCATACAATAAAGCGACAACCATATGGCTCCTGCCAGTTGTCGATAACTCGGTTACAAAACATGATCATCTCATACAATAAAATTTAGCATCATGCCTTGACCATATCACATCACAATATGCCCTGCAAAAACAAGTTAGACGTCCTCTACTTTGTTGTTGCAAGTTTTACGTGGCTGCTACGGGCTTTAAGCAAGAACCAATCTCACCTACGCATCAAAACCACAACGATAGTTTGTCAAATAGACTCCGTTTTAACATTCGCAAGGACCGGGCGTAGCCACACTTGGTTCAAGTAAAGTTGGAGAGACAGTCGCCCGCAAGCCATCTATGTGCAAAGCACGTCGAGGGAACCGGTCTCGCGTAAGCGTACGCGTAAGGTTGGTCTGGGTCGTCTCGTCCAACAATACCGCCGAACCAAAGTATGACATGCTGGTAGGCAGTATGACTTGTATCGTCCACAACTCACTTGTGTTCTACTCGTGCAAATAACATCAAACCATAAAACCTAGGCTCGGATGCCACTGTTGGGAACGTAGTAATTTCAAAAAATTTCCTACGCACACGCAAGATCATGGTGATTCATAGCAACGAGGGGAGAGTATGATCTATGTACCCTTGTAGATCGCAACGGAAGCGTTGACACAATGTAGAGGAAGTAGTCGTACGTCTTCTTCCCGATCCAACCGATCCAAGCACCGTTACTCCGGCACCTCCGAGTTCTTAGCACACGTATAGCTCGATGATGATCCCCGGGCTCCGATCCAGCAAAGCTTCGGGGAGGAGTTCTGTCAGCACGACGGCGTGGTGACGATCTTGATGTATTACCGACGCAGGGCTTCGCCTAAGCACTACAACGATATGATCGAGGTGGAATATGGTGGCAGGGGGCACCGCACACGGCTAAGGAACGATCTCAATGATCAACTTGTGTGTCTAGAGGTGCCCCCTGCCTCCGTATATAAAGGAGCTAAGGGGGAGAGGTGCGCCGGCCAGGAGGAGGGCGCAGGAGGAGTCCTACTCCTACCGGGAGTAGGACTCCCCCCCCCAATCCTATTCCAATTAGGATTCCCAAGGGGGAAAGAGGGAGAGGGGTGGCCGGCCACCTCCCCTACTCCTAATAGGACTAGGGGAGGGGGGAGGCGCGCAGCCCTGATGGGCAGCCCTTTCACCTTTCCACTAAGGCCCAATAAGGCCCATATGACTCCCGGGGGGTTCCGGTAACCTCCCGGTAATCCGGTAAAATCCTGATTTCACCCGGAACACTTCCGATGTCCAAACATAGGCTTCCAATATATCAATCTTTATGTCTCGACCATTTCGAGACTCCTCGTCATGTCCGTGATCACATCCGGGACTCCGAACAACCTTCGGTATATCAAAATGCATAAACTCATAATAACTGTCATCGTAACGTTAAGCGTGCGGACCCTACGGTTCGAGAACAATGTAGACATGACCGAGACACGTCTCCGGTCAATAACCAATAGCGGGACTTGGATGCCCATATTGTTTCCTACATATTCTATGAAGATCTTTATCGGTCAGACCGCATAACAACATACGTTGTTCCCTTTGTCATTGGTATGTTACTTGCCCGAGATTCGATCGTCGGTATCCAATACCTAGTTCAATCTCGTTACCGGCAAGTCTCTTTCCTCGTTCCGTAATTCATCATCTCACAACTACCATATTAGTTGTTATGCTTGCAAGGCTTATGTGATGTGCATTACCGAGAGGGACCAGAGATACCTCTCCGACAATCGGAGTGACAAAACCTAATCTCGAAATACGCCAACCCAACATGTACCATTGGAGACACCTGTAGTACTCCTTTATAATCACCCAGTTATGTTGTGACGTTTGGTAGTACCCAAAGTGTTCCTCCGGTAAATGGGAGTTGCATAATCTCATAGTTATAGGAACATGTATAAGTCATGAAGAAAGCAATAGCAACATACTAAACGATCGGGTGCTAAGCTAATGGAATGGGTCATGTCAATCAGATCATTCAACTAATGATGTGACCTCGTTAATCAAATAACAACTCATTGTTCATGGTTAGGAAACATAACCATCTTTGATTAATGAGCTAGTCAAGTAGAGGCATACTAGTGACACTTTGTTTGTCTATTTATTCACACATGTATTATGTTTCCGGTTAATACAATTCTAGCAACATTTATCATGATTATAAGGAAATAAATAATAACTTTATTATTGCCTCTAGGGCATATTTCCTTCACTCGTGACGTTCGGGATCTCATCTGGGACTCCGAACAACATTCGGTAACCACGTATATCTATTCCCTATAACCCTAGCGTCATCGAACCTTAAGTGTGTAGACCCTACGGGTTCGGGAACCATGCAGACATGACCGAGACAACTCTCCGGCCAATAACCAACAGCAGGATCTGGATACCCATGTTGGCTCCCACATGTTCCACGATGATCTCATCGGATGAACCACGATGTTAAGGATTCAATCAATCCCGTATACAATTCCCTTTGTCTAGCGGTATAGTACTTGCCCGAGATTTGATTGTCGGTATGACGATACCTTGTTCAATCTCGTTACCGGCAAGTCTCTTTACTCGTTCCGTAACACATCATCCCGTGATCAACCCCTTGATCACATTGTGCACATTATGATAATGTCCTACCGAGTGGGCCCAGAGATACCTCTCCGTCACACGGAGTGACAAATCCCAGTCTCAATTCGTGCCAACCCAACAGACACTTCCGGAGATACCCGTAGTGCACCTTTATGGCCACCCAGTTCCGTTGTGATGTTTGGTACACCCAAAGCATTCCTACGGTATCCGGGAGTTGCACAATCTCATGGTCTAAGGAAAAGATACTTGACATTTAGAAAAGCTTTAGCATACGAACTACACGATCTTGTGCTAGGCTTAGGACTGGGTCTTGTCCATCACATCATTCTCCTAATGATGTGATCCCGTTATCAACGACATCCAATGCCCATGGTAAGGAAATCGTAACCATCTATTGATCAACGAGCTAGTCAACTAGAGGCTTACTAGGGACATGGTGTAGTCTATGTATTCACACATGTATTGCGGTTTCCGGTCAATACAATTATAGCATGAATAATAGACAATTATCATGAACAAGGAAATACAATAATAACCATTTTATTATTGCCTCTAGGGCATATTTCCAATAGTATGGGGTCCGCTGGTAGGAGCTGCTCCCGCACCTCTCTGAACTGTTAAGAAGGAGATCAATATGCATGTGTATTAGTTGTGTGACTAGATATTGATAATGGTGTGAATAGTGTTCTGACAAACGTACCCAATCCTCTCTTTGAGATCTGCTCCTTTCGGACGCCATCATGCGAATGTTCTCGCAAACATAGAATGCACACAGATCATTCCTCTGCGCCTGCTTCAGGGCCTTTACGAGAATGGAATTGAATCAGATAATGATTAATCAAGCATGATAATTAATTAATGGTATTAAAACAAGAATTAAAGAGATGGTAGCTAGCTAGCTAGCTAGTACCACTTAATTACTTATGTTTGGTCGATACCAAAACAACCTTTTTGCCCATTTGCCTAGAGTCACCTTGATGAACTTTTCCCAAGTCCTGCCCGCCGGCAAAGAAAATTAATAAATGGGTTATTAAATAGTTCATATTAGGAAATGACGAACTAAATAGGCCGAGATATAGTTAATAATGACTGAAATTACCTGTTGACTATCCCCTTCACGATGGTGTAGTCATTTTCTTCTTTAAGTAGTGAGTCCAGTACTTCAATTGTTCCTTTGTCAACTTTAATGTCTAACAAGATCCAGTAGAAACTGCATGCGCACACGTTTGCATGTCTTAATTGAGCGGGCATGTGCATAACACAAATCAACTACCGTAAACCCTATATACTTAATTATTAACATCTAGCTAGCTAGTAAGCAAAAAACAGAATTTGTAGTACAAGACAGTGTGACTCACAGGAAGTTGTAAGGAAGTAGTATATCTTCATTGGTATTGAGGCGCTTGAAGAACTCTAGCATGCTTTCCTCTAAACTTACTCGACAACTTGGAATCTTCCATGTGTACTCATTAATGGTATTTGGGTCAATGAACCCAATGCCATAGCGTCCAGATTTTTTCATTTCATACATCTTCATCCTGCATATAATACCATAGAAAAAAATATAGTGAGGATAATTACATGTAATGATTGATCAAAATGATCACTACAGCTAGCTTGAGACTTAAATTACAGAAAGAAATCACTTACAGACAATAGCAACTGACGATAGACTTGTCGAGTGCGTCTTGATTGTATAACTGAAATAGTTCTGAATACTCAACGGACAGAGCTTTCTCATGGAAGTAATGCTCCTCCTTGACATTCACCATGAGGGACACTCGATTGGAAATCTTGGTAATGTTCATGTACCATTGATGCAATTCATACATTCTCGTTGGGAGGTTCTTGACCTTGTCTGGCTCGACCAAAGGTTGGCTCCGGACATATTTACGTTTTATTTCCTCCTCTCTAAGCAGAGACATGGGCTCGATTTTGAGGAGTTGTCCAACAGTGATCTTGAGCATTTCAGCCTGCATTATATGCTCCTCGGTTATTATCACATCGCCCAGCAGGGGAACGTTAACGGTTTTCCCACAAAAATATTGGGCGCGCGTACTCTCATGTGTTGTTGGCACAACAAACGGGGGGATCGATTGCGCCGCCTGTTCTCTCAGCTGGGGAACGGTTTTCCCGCATTTTTACTAGCTGCTTGTTGGCTCGAGCTCGAGCTCGCTTCCTTCTGTAGCCGTGCTCGATGTAGCTTCCTGATTTGGCGCTTATAGTCCAAGTCAACAGGCTTGGGAGCTGGTGCTCTAGCCATACGAATGAAGTGGTCAATCTTTTTCTCAGACACTTTCTCCCTTGGCAGCGGTACCAGTTTCGGTCCAAAATGGGCGTCCACTTGGGCCTGCACTATGGCTGCGTTTTGCTCCTCGGTCATGTCGTAAGGCCTATGAGGAAGAGGAGCGAGGCTTGGACCATATTTATATCGCTTGTCTCCGCTTGTACTTCATATACTACCTCGACTCGTACCGCTACGCACCATAGCTGCAGCGTGTCTCTTCTACGGTTGCTGAGACAGCGGGCCGGGAATATCGTCGAGAACAAATACTATATGCCCACAAAAGTAACATTTTTTAAATGATTGAATTGTGATAACTAAAATTCTATATGCAAATTCTAACAATTTGACATTAATCTAATTCATCTAACTAAAACTAATTCTAAAATTTCTAACATTTTTTATTATATAACTAACATTTCTATAACATTTCTAATATTTCTATAACTTAAAAACAGAAAAATTGCTAACATTTCTATAACTAAAAAACAGAAAAAATTATAACATTTCTATATAACTAACATTTCTAATATTTCTATAACTACAAAACAGAAAAATTTCTAACATTTCTATAGATATTTCTATAACTAAAAACAGAAAAATTTCTATAACTAAAATTTATAACGAAAAAACTAATGTGTTGTGTGTGTGTGTGTGTGTGTGTGTGTGTGGACATGGCGGCCGGGCATGAGCTCACCGGTGAGGCGATGAC
>NW_025229537.1:20523-21724 GCF_018294505.1 Triticum aestivum | reverse complement strand
TAAAAAACATTGAAGTGCCCGTGTAACAGATGAGTTCTCGTCTGAAACCCTGGTACACCGAAAGAGTTTGTCCAGTTTGAACATGAAGTGCGTCCAGTTTTTTTGTGACCCTCTCTACTCTTTCGCACATGCTATACGGGTGAAATGATGATACCATGCCAAGTTTCAACATTTTCAGAATTCATTTTGTAGTGATTTTCAATTTCACGGTCATTTAGCTCTCTAAACAATTAGGTAAATGACCGAAAAACAACAAATGATGTACATGTTGGAAGTTGATGACGTTGCTTTGAATGCTGCATACTGAACACAAAAGAAGTCCGGAGTTCAAATAAGTTTAAAAAACATTGAAGTGCACGTGTAACAGATGAGTTCTCGTCTGAAACGATGATACTCCCAAAGAGTTTGTCCAGTTTGTACACGAAGTGCGTCCAGTTTTTGCCGTGACCCTCTCTACTCTTTCACACATGCTATGCGGGTGAAATGATGATACCATGGCAAGTTTCAACGTTTTCAGAATTCATTTTGTAGTGATTTTCAATTTCACAGTCATTTAGCTCTCTAAACAATTAGGTAAATGACCGAAAAACAACAAATGATGTCAGAACATGTTGGAAATTGATGACGTCGCTTTGAATGCTGCATACTGAACACAAAAGAAGTCCGGAGTTCAAATAAGTTTAAAAAACATTGAAGTGCCCGTGTAACAGATGAGTTCTCGTCCGAAACCATGATACTCCCAAAGAGTTTGTCCAGTTTGTACACGAAGTGCATCCAGTTTTTGCCGTGACCCTCTATACTCTTTCGCACATGCTATGCGGGTGAAATGATGATACCATGCCAAGTTTCAACATTTTTAGAGTTCATTTTGTAGTGATTTTCAATTTCACGGCCATTTAGCTCTCTAAACAATTAGGTAAATGACCGAAAAACAACAAATGATGTCAGAACAGGTTGGAAATTGACGATGTCGCTTTGAATGCTACATACTGAACACAAAAGAAGTCCGGAGCTCAAATAAGTTTAAAAAACATTGAAGTGCCCGTGTAACAAATGAGTTCTCGTCCGAAACCCTTTTACTCCGAAAGAGTTTGTCCACTTTGTACATGAAGTGCGTCCAGTTTTTGCTGTGACCCTCTCTACTCTTTCGCACAAGCTATGCGGATGAAATGATGATACCATGCGAAGTTTCAACATTTTC
>NW_025229537.1:19285-20513 GCF_018294505.1 Triticum aestivum | reverse complement strand
CTGAACACAAAAAAGTCCAGAGTTCAAATAAGTTTAAAAAACATTGAAGTGCCCGTGTAACAGATGAGTTCTCGTCCGAAACCCTTTTACTCCGAAAGAGTTTGTCCTGTATGTACACGAAGTGCGTCCAGTTTTTTTGTGACCCTCTCTACTCTTTCACACATGCTATGCAGGTGAAATGATGATACCATCCCAAGTTTCAACATTTTCGGAGTTCATTTTGTAGTGATTTTCAATTTCACGGTCATTTAGCTCTCTAAACAATTAGGTAAATGACCGAAAAACAACAAATGATGTCAGAACATGTTGGAAATTGATGAAGTCTCTTTGAATGCTCCATACTGAACACAAAAGAAGTCTGGAGCTCAAATAAGTTTAAAAAACATTGAAGTGCCCGTGTAACAGATGAGTTCTCGTCCGAAACCCTTTTACTCCGAAAGAGTTTGTGTAGTTTGTATACGAAGTGCGTCCGGTTTTTGCCGTGACCCTCTCTAATCTTTCGCACATGCAATGCAGGTGAAATGACGATACCATGCCAAGTTTCAACATTTTCAGAGTTCATTTTGTAGTGATTTTCAATTTCATGGTCATTTAGCTCTCTAAACAATTAGGTAAATGACCGAAAAACAACAAATGATGTCATAACATGTTGGAAATTGATGTTGTCGCTTTGAATGCTGCATACTGAACACAAAAGAAGTTCGGAGTTCAAATAAGTTTAAAAAACATTAAAGTGCCCGTGTAACAGATGAGTTCTCGTCCGAAACCATGATACTCCCAAAGAGTTTGTCCAGTTTGTACACGAAGTGCGTCCAGTTTTTGCCGTGACCCTCTCTACTCTTTTACACATGCTATGCGGGTGAAATGATGATACCGTGGCAAGTTTAAACGTTTTCAGAATTCATTTTGTAGTGATTTTTAATTTCACGGTCATTTAGCTCTCTAAACAATTAGGTAAATGACCCAAAAACAACAAATGATGTCAGAACATGTTGGAAATTGATGACGTCGCTTTGAATGCTGCATACTGAACACAAAAGAAGTCTGGAGTTCAAATAAGTTTAAAAAACATTGAAGTGCCCGTGTAACAGACGAGTTCTCGTCTGAAACCCTGATACCCCGAAAGAGTTTGTCCAGTTTGTACACAAAGTGCATCCAGTTTTTTTGTGACCCTCTCTACTCTTTCGCACATGCTATGCAGGTGACATGATGATACGATGCCAAGTTT
>NW_025229537.1:18559-19275 GCF_018294505.1 Triticum aestivum | reverse complement strand
ATGACCGAAAAACAACAAATGATGTCAGAACATGTTGGAAATTGATGATGTCGCTCTATATGCTACATACTGAACACAAAAGAAGTCCGGAGCTCAAATAAGTTTAAAAAACATTGAAGTGCCCGTGTAACAAATGAGTTCTCGTCCGAAACCCTTTTACTCCGAAAGAGTTTGTCCAGTTTGTACATGAAGTGCGTCCAGTTTTTGCTGTGACCCTCTCTACTCTTTCGCACAAGCTATGTGGATGAAATGATGATACCATGCCAAGTTTCAACAATTTCAGAGTTCATTTTGTAGTGATTTTCAATTTGACGGAAATTTAGCTCTCTAAACAATTAGGTAAATGACCAAAAAACAACAAATGAGGTCAGAACATGTTGGAAAATTGATGACGTCGCTTTGAATGCTGCATACTGAACACAAAAGAAGTCCGGAGCTCAAATAAGTTTAAAAAACATTGAAGTGCCCGTGTAACAAATGAGTTCTCGTCCGAAACCCTTTTACTCCGAAAGAGTTTGTCCAGTTTGTACACGAAGTGCATCCAATTTTTGCCGTGACCCTCTCTACTCTTTGACACAAGCTATGCGGGTGAAATGATGATACCATGCCAAGTTTCAACATTTTTAGAGTTCATTTTGTAGTGATTTTCAATTTCACGGTCATTTAGCTCTCTAAACAATTAGGTAAATGACCGAAAAACAACAAATGATATAAGA
>NW_025229537.1:16825-18054 GCF_018294505.1 Triticum aestivum | reverse complement strand
ATACCATGCCAAGTTTCAACATTTTTAGAATTCATTTTGTAGTGATTTTCAATTTCACGGTCATTTAGCTCTCTAAACAATTAGGTAAATGACCGAAAAACAACAAATGATGTCAGAACATGTTGGAAATTGATGACGTCGCTTTGAATGCTGCATACTGAACACAAAAGAAGTCCGGAGTTCAAATAAGTTTAAAAAACATTGAAGTGCCCGTGTAACAGATGAGTTCTCGTCTGAAACCCTGATACTCCGAAAGAGTTTGTCCAGTTTGTAAACGAAGTGCGTCCAGTTTTTTTGTGACCCTCTCTACTCTTTCGCACATGCTATGCGGGTGAAATGATGATACCATGCCAAGTTTCAACATTTTCAGAGTTCATTTTGTAGTGATTTTCAATTTCACGGTCATTTAGCTCTCTAAACAATTAGGTAAATGACCGAAAACAGCAAATGACGTCAGAACATGTTAGAAATTGATGGTGTCGCTTTGAATGCTGCATACTGAACACCAAAGAAGTCCGGAGCTCAAATAAGTTTAAAAAACATTGAAGTGCCCGTGTAACAGATGAGTTCTTGTCCGAAACCCTGATACTACGAAAGAGTTTGTCCAGTTTGTACACGAAGTGCATCCAGTTTTTGTCGTGACCCTCTCTACTCTCTCGCACAAGCTATGCGGGTGAAATGATGATACCATGCCAAGTTTCAACATTTTCGGAATTCATTTTGTAGTAATTTTTAATTTGACGGTCATTTAGCTCTCTAAACAATTAGGTAAATGACCAAAAACAACAAATGATGTCAGAACATGTTAGAAATTGATGACGTCACTTTGAATGCTGCATACTGAACACGAAAGAAGTCCGGAGTTCAAATAAGTTTAAAAAACATTGAAGTGTCTGCGTAACAGATGAGTTCTCGTCCGAAACCCTTTTACTCCGAAAGAGTTTGTCCAGTTTGTACACGAAGTGCGTCCAGTTTTTGCCGTGACCCTCTCTACTCTTTCGCACATGTTATGCGGGTGAAATGATGATACCATGCCAAGTTTCAACGTTTTCAGAATTCACTTTGTAGTGATTTTCAATTTCACGGTCATTTAGCTCTCTAAACAATTAGGTAAATGACCGAAAAACAACAAATGATGTCAGAACATGTTGGAAATTGATGACGTCGCTTTGAATGCTGCATACTGAACACAAAAGAAGTCCGGAGTTCAAATAAGTTTAAAAAACATT
>NW_025229537.1:16219-16801 GCF_018294505.1 Triticum aestivum | reverse complement strand
TGAATGCTGCATACTGAACGCAAAAGAAGTCGGGATTTCAAATAAATTTTAAAAACATTGAAGTGCCCGTGCAACAGATGAGTTCTCATCTGAAACCCTGATACTCCGAAAGAGATTGTCCATTTTGTACACGAAGTGCGTCTAGTTTTTTCCGTGACCCTCTCTACTCTTTCACACATGCTATGCGGGTGAAATGATGATACCATGCCAAGTTTCAACATTTTCAGAGTTCATTTTGTAGTGATTTTCAATTTCACGGTCGGTTAGCTCTCTAAACAAATTGGTAAATGACTGAAAAACAGCAAATGATGTCAAAACGTATTGGAAATAGATGACTTCGCTTTGAATGCTGCATACTAAATGCAAAAAAATTCTGGATTTCAAATAAATTTAAAAAACATTGAAGTTACCGTGTAACACATGAGTTCTCGTCCGAAACCCTGATACTCTGAAAGAGACTGTCCAGTTTGTACACGAAGTGCATCTAGTTTTTGTCGTGACCCTCTCTACTCTTTCGCACATGCTATGCGGGTGAAATGATGATACCATGCCAAGTTTCAACATTTCCAGAGTTCATTTTTT
>NW_025229537.1:15328-16209 GCF_018294505.1 Triticum aestivum | reverse complement strand
ATGCTATGCGGGTGAAATGATGATACCATGCCAAGTTTCAACATTTTCAGAATTCATTTTGTAGTGATTTTCAATTTCACAGTCATTTAGCTCTCTAAACAATTAGGTAAATGACCGAAAAACAACAAATGATGTCAGAACATGTTGGAAATTGATGACGTCGCTTTGAATGCTGCATACTGAACACAAAAAAAGTCTGGAGTTCAAATAAGTTTAAAAAACATTGAAGTGCCCGTGTAACAGATGAGTTCTCGTCCGGAACCCTTTTACTCCAAAAGAGTTTGTCCAGTTTGTGCACGAAGTGCGTCCAGTTTTTGTGTGACCCTCTCTACTCTTTCGCACATGCTATGCGGGTGAAATGATGATACCATGCCAAGTTTCAACATTTTCAGAGTTCATTTTGTAGTGATTTTTAATTTCACGGTCATTTAGCTCTCTAAACAATTAGGTAAATGACCGAAAGACAACAAATGATGGGAGAACATGTTGGAAATTGATGACATCGCTTTGAATGCTTCATACTAAACACAAAACAAGTGCGGAGCTCAAATAAGTTTCAAAAACATTGAAGTGCCCGTGTAACAGATGAGTTCTCGTCCGAAACCCTGATACTCCTAAAGAGTTTGTCCAGTTTGTACACGAAGTGCGTCCAGTTTTTTTGTGACCCTCTCTACTCTTTCGCACATGCTATGCGGGTGAAATGATGATACCATGCCAAGTTTCAACATTTTCAGAGTTCATTTTGTAGTGATTTTCAATTTCACGGTCATTTAGCTCTCTAAACAATTAGGTAAATGACCGAAAAACAACAAATGATGTCAGAACATGTTGGAAATTGATGACGTCGCTTTGAATGCTGCATACTGAACACAAAAGAAGTC
>NW_025229537.1:14365-15286 GCF_018294505.1 Triticum aestivum | reverse complement strand
GTCGCTTTGAATGCTGCATACTGAACACGAAAGAAGTCTGGAGTTCAAATAAGTTTAAAAAACATCGAAGTGCCTGTGTAACATATGAGTTCTCGTCCGAAACCCTGATACCCCGAAAGAGTTTATCCAATTTGTACACGAAGTGCATCCACTTTTTTTTGTGACCCTCTCTACTCTTTCGCACATGCTATGCGGGTGAAATGATGATACGATGCCAAGTTTCAACATTTCCATAGTTCATTTTGTAGTGATTTTCAATTTGACGGCCATTTAGCTCTCTAAACAATTAGGTAAATGACCGAAAAACAACAAATGATGTCAGAACATGTTGGAAATTGATGACGTCGCTTAAAATGCTGCATATTAAACACAAAAGAAGTCCGGAGCTCAAATAAGTTTAAAAAACATTGAAGTGCCCGTGTAACAGATGAGTTCTTCTCCGAAACCATTTTACTCCAAAAGAGTTTGTCCAGTTTGTACACGAAGTGCGTCCAGTTTTTGCCGTGACCCTCTCTACTCTTTCGCAAATGCTATGCGGGTGAAATGATGATACCATGCCAAGTTTCAATATTTTCAGAGTTCATTTTGTAGTGATTTTCAATTTCATGGTCACTTAGCTCTCTAAACAATTAGGTAAATGACCGAAAAACAACAAATGATGTCAGAACGAGTTGGAAATTGATGACGTCGCTTTGAATTCTCCATACCGAACACAAAAGAAGTCCGGAGCTCAAATAAGTTTAAAAACATTGAAGTGCCCGTGTAACAGATGAGTTCTCGTCCGAAACCCTTTTACTCCGAAAGAGTTTGTCTAGTTTGTATACGAAGTGCGTCCGGTTTTTTTGTGACCCTCTCTACTCTTTCACACATGCTATGCGGGTGAAATGATGATACCATGCCAAGTTTCAACATTTTCAGAGT
>NW_025229537.1:12383-14275 GCF_018294505.1 Triticum aestivum | reverse complement strand
TTTTCAATTTCACGGTCATTTAGCTCTCTAAACAATTAGATAAATGACCAAAAAACAACAAATGATGTCAGAACGAGTTGGAAATTGATGATGTCGCTTTGAATTGTCCATACTGAACACAAAAGAAGTCCGGAGCTCAAATAAGTTTAAAAAATATTGAAGCGCCCATGTAACAGATGAGTTCTCGTACGAAACCCTTTTACTCCGAAAGAGTTTGTCCAGTTTGTATATGAAGTGCATTCGGTTTTTGCCGTGACCCTCTCTACTCTTTCGCACATGCTATGCGGGTGAAATGATGATACCATGGCAAGTTTCAAAATTTTCAGAGTTCATTTTGTAGTGATTTTCAATTTCACTGTCATTTAGCTCTCTAAACAATTAGGTAAATGACCGAAAAACAACAAATGATGTCAGAACATGTTGGAAATTGATGACGTCGCTTTGAATGCTGCATACTGAACACAAAAGAAGTCTGGAGTTCAAATAATTTTAGAAAAACATTGAAGTGCCCGTGTAGCAGATGAGTTCTCGTCCAAAACCCTGATACTCCAAAAGAGTTTGTCCAGTTTGTACACGAAGTGCGTCCAGTTTTTTTGTGACCCTCTCTACTCTTTCGCACATGCTATGGGGGTGAAATGATGATACCATGCCAAGTTTCAACATTTTCAGAGTTCATTTTGTAGTGATTTTCAATTTGACGGTCATTTAGCTCTCTAAACAATTAGGTAAATGACCGAAAAACAACAAATGATGTCAGAACATGTTGGAAATTGATGACGTCGCTTTGAATGCTGCATACTGAACACAAAAGAGGTCCGGAGTTCATATAAGTTTAAAAACATTGAAGTGCCTGTGTAACAGATGAGTTCTCGTCCGAAACCCTGATACCCCGAAAGAGTTTGTCCAGTTTGTACACGAAGTGCATCCAGTTTTTTTGTGACCCTCTCTACTCTTTCGCACATGCTATGCAGGTGAAATGATGATACGATGCCAAGTTTCAACATTTTCAGAGTTCATTTTGTAGTGATTTTTAATTTCACGGCCATTTAGCTCTCTAAACAATTAGGTAAATGACTGAAAAACAACAAATGATGTCAGAACATGTTGGAAATTGATGACGTCGCTTTGAATGCTGCATACCGAACACAAAGGAAGTACGGAGTTCAAATAAGTATAAAAAACATTGAGACGCCCGTGTAACAGATGAGTTCTCGTCCGAAACCCTGATACTCCGAAAGAGTTTGTCCAGTTTGTACACGAAGTGCGTCCAGTTTTTTTCGTGACCCTCTCTACTCTTTCGCACATGCTATGTGGGTGAAATGATGATACCATGCCAAGTTTCAACATTTTCAGAATTCATTTTGTAGCGATTTTCAATTTCACGGTCATTTAGCTCTCTAAACAATTAGGTAAATGACCGAAAACAACAAATGATGTCAAAACATGTTGGAAATTGATGATGTCGCTTTGAATGCTGCATACTGAACACAAAAGAAGTCCGGAGTTCAAATAAGTTTAAAAAATATTGAAGCGCCCATGTAACAGATGAGTTCTCGTCCGAAACCCTGATACTCCGAAAGAATTTGTCCAGTTTGTACACGAAGTGCGTCCAGTTTTTGCCGTGACCCTCTCTACTCTTCCGCACATGCTATGCGGGTGAAATGATGATACCATGCCAAGTTTCAACATTTTCAGAATTCATTTTGTAGTGATTTTCAATTTCACGGTCATTTAGCTCTCCGAACAATTAGGTAAATGACCGAAAAACAACAAATGATGTCAGAACATGTTGGAAATTGATGACGTCACTTTGAATGCTGCATACTGAACACAAAAGAAGTACGGAGTTCAAATAAGTTTAAAAAACATTGAAGCGCCCGTGTAACAGATGA
>NW_025229537.1:9476-11636 GCF_018294505.1 Triticum aestivum | reverse complement strand
TTCAGAATTCATTTTGTAGTGATTTTCAATTTCACGGCCATTTAGCTCTCTAAACAATTAGGTAAATGACCGAAAAAACAACAAATGATGTCAGAACATGTTGGAAATTGATGGCGTCGCTTTGAATGCTGCATACTGAACACAAAAGAAGTCCGGAGTTCAAATAAGTTTAAAAAACATTGAAGTGCCCGTGTAACAGATGAGTTCTCGTCCGGAACCCTTTTACTCTGAAAGAGTTTGTCCAATTTAAACACAAAGTGCGTCCAGTTTTTGCCGTGACCCTCTCTACTCTTTCGCACATGCTATGCGGGTGAAATGATGATGCCATGCCAAGTTTCAACATTTTCAGAGTTCATTTTGTAGTGATTTTCAATTTCACTTTCATTTAGCTCTCTAAACAATTAGGTAAATGACCGAAAAGCAACAAATGATGTCAGAACATGTTGGAAATTGATAATGTCGCTTTGAATGCTGCATACTGAACACAAAAGAAGTCCGGAGTTCAAATAAGTTTAAAAAACATTGAAGTGCCCGTGTAACAGATGAGTTCTCGTCTGAAACCCTGATACTCCGTAAGAGTTTGTCCAGTTTGTACACGAAGCGCATCCAGTTTTTGCCGTGACCCTCTCTACTCTTTCGCACGCGCTATGCGGGTGAAATGATGATACCATGCCAAGTTTCAACTTTTTCAGAATTCATTTTGTAGTGATTTTCAATTTCACGGCCATTTAGCTCTCTAAACAATTAGGTAAATGACCGAAAAACAACAAATGATGTCGGAACATGTTGGAAATTGATGACTTTGCTTTCAATGCTGCATACTGAAAACAAAAGAAGTATGGAGTTCAAATAAGTTTAAAAAACATTGAAGCGCCCGTGTAACAGATGAGTTCTTGTCCGAAACCCTGATACTCCGAGAGAGTTTGTCCAGTTTGTACATGAAGTGCGTCTAGTTTTTGCCGTGACCCTCTATACTCTTTCGCACATGCTATGCGGGTGAAATGATGATACCATGCCAAGTTTCAACATTTTCAGAATTCATTTTGTAGTGATTATCAATTTCACGGTCATTTAGCTCTCTAAAGAATTAGGTAAATGACCGAAAAACAACAAAAGATGTCAGAACATGTTGGAAATTGATGACGTCGCTTTGAATGCTGCATACTAAACACGAAAGAAGTCCAGAGTTCAAATAAGTTTAAAAAACATTGAAGTGCCCATGTAACAGATGAGTTCTCGTCCGAAACCATGATACTCCGAAAGAGTTTGTCCAGTTTGTACACGAAGTGCGTCCAGTTTTTGCCGTGACCCTCTCTACTCTTTCACACACGCTATGCGGGTGAAATGATGATACCATGCCAAGTTTCAACATTTTCAGAGTTCATTTATTAATGATTTTCAATTTCACGGTCATTTAGCTCTCTAAACAATTACGTAAATGACCGAAAAACAACAAATGATGTCAGAACATGCTGGAAATTGATGACGTTGCTTTGAATGCTACATACTGAACACAAAAGAAGTCCGGAGTTCAAATAAGTTTAAAAAACATTGAAGTGCCCGTGTAACAGATGAGTTCTCGTCCGAAACCCTTTTACTCTGAAAGAGTTTCTCCAATTTAAACACAACGTGTGTCCAGTTTTTGCCGTGACCCTCTATACTCTTTCGCACATGCTATGCGGGTGAAATGATGATGCCATGCCAAGTTTCAACATTTTCAGAGATCATTTTGTAGTGATTTTCAATTTCACGTTCATTTAGCTCTCTAAACAATTAGGTAAATGACTGAAAAACAACAAATTATGTCGGAACATGTTGGAAATTGATGACGTCGCTTTGAATGCTGCATACTGAACACAAAAGAAGTCCGGAGTTCAAATAAGTTTAAAAAACATTGAAGTGCCCGTGTAACAGATGAGTTCTCGTCCGAAACCCTGATACTCCGAAAGAGTTTGTCCTGTTTGTACACGAAGTGCGTCCAGTTTTTTCCGTGACCCTCTCTACTCTTTCGCACATGCTATGCGGGTGAAATGATGATACCGTGCCAAGTTTCAACATTTTCAGAATTCATTTTGTAGTGATTTTCAATTACACGGTCATTTAGCTCTCTAAAGAATTAGGTAAATGACCGAAAAACAACAAATGATGTCAGAACATGTT
>NW_025229537.1:8100-9200 GCF_018294505.1 Triticum aestivum | reverse complement strand
ACTCTTTCGCACACGCTATGCGGGTGAAATGATGATATCATGCCAAGTTTCAACATTTTCAGAATTCATTTTGTAGTGATTTTCAATTTCACGGTCATTTAGCTCTCTAAACAATTAGGTAAATGACTGAAAAACAACAAATGATGTCAGAACATGTTGGAAATTGATGATGTCGCTTTGAATGCTGCATACTGAACACGAAAGAAGTCCGGAGTTCAAATAAGTTTAAAAAACATTGAAGTGCCCGTGTAACAGATGAGTTCTCGTCCGAAACCCTGATACTCCGAAAGAGTTTGTCCAGTTTGCACACGAAGTGCGTCCAGTTTTTTTGTGACCCTCTCTACCCTTTCGCACATGCTATGCAGGTGAAATGATTATACCTTGCCAAGTTTCAACATTTTCAGAGTTCATTTAGTAATGATTTTCAATTTCACGGTCATTTAGCTCTCTCAAAAATTAGGTAAATGACCGAAAAACAACAAATGATGTCAGAACATGTTGGAAATTGATGACGTCGCTTTGAATGCTGCATACTGAACACAAAAGAAGTCCGGAGTTCAAATAAGTTTAAAAAACATTGAAGTGCCCGTGTAACAGATGAGTTCTCGTCCGAAACCCTTTTACTCTGACAGAGTTTGTCCAATTTAAACACAAAGTTTGTCCAGTTTTTGCCGTGACCCTCTCTACTCTTTCGCACATGCTACGCGGGGTGAAATGATGATGCCATGACAAGTTTCAACATTTCCAGAGTTCATTTTGTAGTGATTTTCAATTTCACGGTCATTTAGCTCTCTAAACAATTAGGTAAATGACCGAAAAACAACAAATGATGTCAGAACATGTTGGAAATTGATGATGTCGCTTTGAATGCTGCATACTGAACACAAAAGAAGTCTGGAGTTCAAATAAGTTTAAAAAACATTGAAGTGCCCGTGTAACAGATGAGTTCTCGTCTGAAACCCTGATACTCCGAAAGAGTTTGTCCAGTTTGTACACGAAGTGCATCCAGTTTTTGCCGTGAGCCTCTCTACTCTCTCGCACAAGCTATGCGGGCGAAATGATGATACAATGCCAAGTTTCAACATTTTCAGAATTCATTT
>NW_025229537.1:7286-7608 GCF_018294505.1 Triticum aestivum | reverse complement strand
AATTCATTTTGTAGTGATTTTCAATTTCACGGTCATTTAGCTCTCTAAACAATTAGGTAAATGACCGAAAAACAACAAATGATGTCAGAACTTGTTGGAAATTGATGACGTTGCTTTGAATGCTGCATATTGAACACAAAAGAAGTCCAAAGTTCAAATAAGTTTAAAAAACATCGAAGTGCCCGTGTAACAGATGAGTTCTCGTCCGAAACCCTGATACTCCGAAAGACTTTGTCCAGTTTGTACACGAAGTGCGTCCAGTTTTTGCCGTGACCCTCTCTACTCTTTCGCACATGCTATGCGGGTGAAATGATGATACCAT
>NW_025229537.1:6346-7105 GCF_018294505.1 Triticum aestivum | reverse complement strand
CACGAAGTGCATCCAGTTTTTGCCGTGACCCTCTCTACTCTCCCGCACAAGCTATGCGGGCGAAATGATGATACCATGCCAAGTTTCAACATTTTCAGAATTCATTTTGTAGTGATTTTCAATTTCACGGCCATTTAGCTCTCTAAACAATTAGGTAAATGACCGAAAAACAACAAATGATGTCAGAACATGTTGGAAATTGATGACGTTGCTTTGAATGCTGCTTACCGAACATAAAAGAAGTACGGAGTTCAAATAAGTTTAAAAAACATTGAAGCGCCCGTGTAACAGATGAGTTCTCGTCCGAAACCCTGATACTCCGAAAGAGTTTGTCCAGTTTGTACACGAAGTGCGCCCAGTTTTTGCCGTGACACTCTCTACTCTTTCGCACATGCTATGCAAGTGAAATGATGATACCATGCCAAGTTTCAACATTTTCAGAATTCATTTTGTAGTGATTTTCAATTTCACGGTCATTTAGCTCTCTAAACAATTAGGTAAATGACCGAAAAACAACAAATGATGTCAGAACATGTTGGAAATTGATGATGTCGCTTTGAATGCTGCATGCTGAACACAAAAGAAGTCCGGAGTTCAAATAAGTTTAAAAAATATTGAAGCGCCCGTGTAACAGATGAGTTCTCGTCCGAAACCCTGATACTCCGAAAGAGTTTGTCCAGTTTGTACACGAAGTGCGTCCATTTTTTGCCGTGACCCTCTCTACTCTTTCGCACATGCTATGCGGGTGAAATGATGATA
>NW_025229537.1:5752-6336 GCF_018294505.1 Triticum aestivum | reverse complement strand
AAAGATTTTGTCCAGTTTGTACACGAAGTGCGTCCAGTTTTTGCCGTGACCCTCTCTACTCTTTCGCACACGCTATGCGGGTGAAATGATGATACCATGCCAAGTTTCAACATTTTCAGAATTCCTTTTGTAGTGATTTTCAATTTCACGGTCATTTAGCTCTCTAAACAATTAGGTAAATGACCGAAAAACAACAAATGATGTCAGAACATGTTGGAAATTGATGATGTCGCTTTGAATGCTGCATACTGAACATGAAAGAAGTCCGGAGTTCAAATAAGTTTAAAAAACATTGAAGTGCCCGTGTAACAGATGAGTTCTCGTCCGAAACCGTGATACTCCGAAAGAGTTTGTCCAATTTGCACACGAAGTGCGTCCAGTTTTTTGTGACCCTCTCTACCCTTTCGCACATGCTATGCGGGTGAAATGATTATACCATGCCAAGTTTCAACATTTTCAGAGTTCATTTTGTAATGATTTTCAATTTCACGGTCATTTAGCTCTCTAAACAATTAGGTAAATGACCGAAAAACAACAAATGATGTCAGAACAAGTTGGAAATTGATGACGTCGCTTTGAATGCT
>NW_025229537.1:4477-5742 GCF_018294505.1 Triticum aestivum | reverse complement strand
TCAACATTTTCAGAATTCATTTTGTAGTGATTTTCAATTTCACGGTCATTTAGCTCTCTAAACAATTAGGTAAATCACCGAAAAACAACAAAAGATGTCAGAACATATTGGAAATTGATGACGTCACTTTGAATGCTACATACTGAACACGAAAGAAGTCCGGAGTTCAAATAAGTTTAAAAAACATTGAAGTGCCCGTGTAACAGATGAGTTCTCGTCCGAAACCCTGATACTCCGAAAGAGTTTGTCCAGTTTGCACACGAAGTGCGTCCAGTTTTTTTGTGACCCTCTCTACCCTTTCGCACATGCTATGCAGGTGAAATGATTATACCATGCCAAGTTCCAACATTTTCAGAGTTCATTTAGTAATGATTTTCAATTTCACGGTCATTTAGCTCTCTAAAAAATTAGGTAAATGACTGAAAAACAACAAATAATGTCAGAACATGTTGGAAATTAATGACGTTGCTTTGAATGCTGCATACTGAACACAAAAGAAGTCAGGAGTTCAAATAAGTTTAAAAACCATTGAAGTGCCCGTGTAACAGATGAGTTCTCGTCCGAAACCCTTTTACTCTGAAAGAGTTTGTCCAATTTAAACACAAAGTGCGTCCAGTTTTTGCCGTGACCCTCTCTACTCTTTCGCACATGCTATGCGGGTGAAATGATGATACCATGCCAAGTTTCAACATTTTTAGAGTTCATTTTGTAGTGATTTTCAATTTCACGGTCATTTAGCTCTCTAAACAATTAGGTAAATGACCGAAAAACAACAAATGATGTCAAAACATGTTGGAAATTGATGACGTCGCTTTGAATGCTGCATACGGAACACAAAAGAAGTATGGAGTTCAAATAAGTTTAAAAAACATTGAAGCGCCCGTGTAACAGATGAGTTCTCGTCCGAAACCCTGATACTCCGAAAGAGTTTGTCCAGTTTGTAAACGAAGTGCATCCAGTTTTTGCCGTGACCCTCTCTACCCTTTCGCACCTGCTATGCGGGTGAAATGATGATACCATGCCAAGTTTCAACATTTTCAGAATTCATTTTGTAGTGATTTTCAATTTCACGGTCATTTAGCTCTCTAAACAATTAGGTAAATGACCGAAAAACAACAAATGATGTCAGAACATGTTGGAAATTGATGACGTCGCTTTGAATGCTGCATACCGAACACAAAAGAAGTACGGAGTTCAAATAAGTTTAAAAAACATTGAAGCGCCCGTGTAACAGATGAGTTCTCGTCCGAAACCCTGATACTCCG
>NW_025229537.1:820-1183 GCF_018294505.1 Triticum aestivum | reverse complement strand
TAAACAATTAGGTAAATGACCGAAAAACAACAAATGATGTCAGAACATGTTGGAAATTGATGACGTCGCTTTGAATGCTGCATACCGAACACAAAAGAAGTACGGAGTTCAAATAAGTTTAAAAAACATTGAAGCGCCCGTGTAACAGATGAGTTCTCGTCCGAAACCCTGATACTCCGAAAGAGTTTGTCCAGTTTGTACAGGAAGTGCATCCAGTTTTTGCCGTGACCCTCTCTACTCTTTCGCACATGCTATGCGGGTGAAATGATGATACCATGCCAAGTTTCAACATTTTCAGAATTCATTTTGTAGTGATTTTCAATTTCACGGTCATTTAGCTCTCTAAACAATTAGGTAAATGAC
>NW_025229537.1:0-560 GCF_018294505.1 Triticum aestivum | reverse complement strand
AACATGTTGGAAATTGATGACGTCGCTTTGAATGCTGCATACTGAACACAAAAGAAGTCCGGAGTTCAAATAAGTTTAAAAAACATTGAAGTGCCCGTGTAACAGATGAGTTCTCGTCCTAAACCCTTTTACTCCGAAAGAGTTTGTCCAATTTAAACACGAAGTGCGTCCAGTTTTTACCGTGACCCTCTCTGCCCTTCCGCACATGCTATGTAGGTGAAATGATTATACCATGCCAAGTTTCAACATTTTCAGAGTTCATTTAGTAATGATTTTCAATTTCACGGTCATTTAGCTCTCTAAAAAATTAGGTAAATGACCGAAAAACAACAAATGATGTCAGAACATGTTGGAAATTGATGACGTCGCTTTGAATGCTGCATACTGAACACAAAAGAAGTCCGGAGTTCAAATAAGTTTAAAAAACATTGAAGTGCCCGTGTAACAGATGAGTTCTCGTCTGAAACCCTAATACTCCGAAAGAGTTTGTCCAGTTTGTACACGAAGTGCATCCAGTTTTTGCCATGACCCTCTCTACTCTCTCGCACAAGCTATGCGGG
>NW_025229536.1:13082-21728 GCF_018294505.1 Triticum aestivum | reverse complement strand
GCCTTCAGAGAGCTTGCCGCAGGCGGAGCCCCCGGCCCCGCCAAGGAGGCGCCTTCGCAGGGCCGGGGACGCATCGGGGCGGCAGCCGGCTCCACAACCACCGATCCGCGCGACGCGCTCTACCGCGGCAAGCAATGTTGCCGCGTGAGCGCCTCACGCAACAGCGGCAACTGGAGCGGGATCTTCCCGGGCCACTGCCACTGCCCCCGCCAAGCGGGCAAGGGATCCTACTCCTCCACCTTGCCGCACCGGAGGAGGGCCGGACTTCGTTCTCTCCGCGCTCAACTCCGATGAGGAGGAAGAAGAGTGAGTTTCTTTGGTGCTCTTATAATCCTTCAATCTTGCTGTTTATATTTTGTATCTGACTTGCTCCAATATGGACTCCTTTCTTTTCAGAACACTGGCCCAGAGAGCGGCGAAGAGGGCCAATGCCGCGGTGATCGTCATCGAGGATGACCCCATCGTGTCAGCAGGAGGTGGGTCCGAGACCACCTTGACGGACCCGGCAATCACCCCTCAGAGAAGCCCCCAGCGCAGCCCCCAGCGTAAGTTTATAGTTTAGCCTTTTGCTGCCGGGCGCGCTTGAGTGCTTTTTCCTTTGTTGATATCTTGCTTGTTAACTTGTGCAGGAGCAGAGCAGCCTCATCAGGAGCGCCCGGAGGCCGGTCCCGAAGTGCCACCTGCTTCGACTGCGCCACCAAGGGAGGAGTCCCCGGCAAGGGAGCGCTCTCCGGCAAGGGGGGACTCTCCGGCAAGGGACGGCACTGCTGATCCTGCGGCGACTGCGGCCGCAACTGAAGATCTTGGCGCAGGTAATCCACTTGCCCAGAAACTTTCCCTTGGGTTCTGCTTCTTCCATTTTTCCTTTCTTGGATTTTCGATTGATTTTCCTCCCCTCTTCGTTCTTCAGACCCATCTTCGGCTGAGCCAATGGAGACAGAGGGCGCCAGCGAGGAAGGTGCCGGTGCTGATGAGACCGTCGGCGAGGAGGCCGCCGGGGCTGCTGCTCCGGAGGCTGGCGAGGGGTCGGGCGATCGCACTGACGACCCTGAGGCCGCAGGAGCGCCGGGCGCTGTGCCGACCGCCGAACCCTCTGCCGCTTCTGCCTAGCCGGGCTCCGAGGAGCCCCAGCCCGGCGCCTACTTGCAGGCCGGTGACAATATCTTCATCAAGCTGCCCTGGGCGTCGAGCTCCAGGGCGCCGGTCGAGGGGGAGACTTTTGACGGGGAGGTGCTTGCCTCTGCTGGGCTGTCATTGGTCGACGCGCCCGGCAACAGCAGCGGCGAGCCTGAGAAGGAGCAGCTACTGCGGAAGCTGCTGTCACTCTACCGCACCCGGCAAGCCAAGCTGGCTTCCCGGGAAGCGCTTGTCGCGAAGGCGGGAGTTGACATGGAAAAGCGCGCGGAGGAGCTCCGGGTCAAAAATCAAGAAGCTCTCCGGTCCCTGGCGCAGGAGCGGGAGCGAGTCGACAAGGAGCGCACGGCCTTTCTTCTCGAGAAGGCCGAGGCTGAGGAGGAACAAAGACTTGCTGCCGAGAAGCAGTCCGCGCGGGAAGGTGAACTAGTGCAGCGGAAGGCCAACCTCGACAGCTACGAGGAAGAGCTCGTCGAGCGCGAGCGAGCACTTGGCGGGGCGCTCAAGGAGGCAAAGGACGCCGCGGCAACTGCAGAGGCCACCAAGAAAGAGCTAGAGGAGAAGGTGGCGCAGCTGGAGGCCGACATTGGGAAGAGCGGCGAGGAGGTTGCCGCGCTCAAGCGTGAGCGCGAGAAGGATGCTGTCGCCCACGGTGAGCTGCAAGGTCTTCTCGCTGAGAGGGGCATGGAGCTCAGTGCCGCCAAGGATTCCAAAGCAGACCTGGAGCTGAAGCTGGCCACGCTGACGCAGACACTGGAGGCCGCCAAGGAGCGGGAGAAAACCTTGGCGGAGAAGGTCAAGGCTGACGCGGCGCTGCTGGAGAGCATTGCAGTTACCCAGAACTCGTTCAGAGACACAGTGGAGCACTGGACCAAGGGTCTCGTGAACACTGCTGCAGTCATCAACGAGGAGCTGGCGCAGCTGGGGACGGAGGATTTTGGGTATCCTTCCGACGAGGGTCTTCAACCCAGCGCCAAGCTCAGCCTGTTCTTCAAGGGCGTGGCGTCGGCACTCCAGCGGCTCTGGGAGAGGATCCCGAAGCAGCTGGCCGACGAGTCGCGCAGAATCTGCGCCGGGGTTCTTCAGAAGGTGCTGATGAAGGTGGCCTTCTGCAACCCAGGCCTCAGCTTCACCAACGTCCTCAGGTCCTTGCCGCCTGACGCCGATCTGGATGCACTCAAGGCCCTTGTCGCACCCATTGTGGACAAGGTGAGCGAGATCAAGAGAGTCGAGGGCGGACGCGTAGATTAGGCCGCGCATTTCTTCTTTTCCCTTGTCGCTGCTAGTCATGTTATGAGAACAGTCTGTTAGAGCTGCGACAAGTTATCTTTGTAATATAACTTTATTTCTGTTATCAATTGCAATGTTATTTCCTCTACTAGATTCCTTCCTTTGTATGTTATTACCCTACGCTTCTAGGGAACTTGTCGGCGCAGGCGCCCGAGCCGCGAGCGCTGAGTGCGGAACTTCAGCAGCCTGCTGGCGGCGCTGCTTCCGACAAGAAACCTTGTCGCGACTAGATGCAGCACGCTTAAGCTGTTGAGCGGACTCGAAACAAAGTAAGGGCACAACTAGCCACGAGTTTGTTCCTCCGCGCACAGGTTTTCCATACAAAGCAGGGTCGTTCGAGGAAGATAACTCAAAAATTTAAAAAAGTGATCGCTCAAACTTTGGCAACTTAGCTTTTCTGTCATTTGCTTGCTTCCCGGTAAGGCAAGTCTTTGCTTGAACGACGCCTGGCCCATACCACAATCTTCTCCTTCCCCCCGGCAAACTTGTGTGTGAGAGAACCTTCTTTTCCTTTAAAAGAAAAAGAAAGAAGAGAAAATAATAATATGGAGCTCTTCGGCTCGTTACTGCTTACCGGATGTAGGTGCTGCACAAAGTGTCAGATAATCGCATGCAAGAAAGGAACTAACGCATGAAATGGACAAGCTGTGCGGAGCACATGGGTTTTTACTTATGCACGGGATCTGCGCCCGGCTTTGTACAAAGGATTACATGCAACAGCGGCAAGACTTGTACAAAAGGTGGTTGCCGGAACGGGTTCCGGCAACCGCGCCTTATGGGAAAAACTTATGAAGATGTTCTATGTTCCAGGAGTTGCTCACCAGAATGCCATCTTCGGTCTCAAGGCGGACAGCGCCAGGCCTTGTGACTCGTCTCACCCGATAAGGGCCTTCCCACTTTGGCGTCAACTTGTTGGAATTCTTAGCGGACTGAACGCGCCGAAGAACAAGGTCGCCTTCCTCGAAGCTTCTGGCTTTAACTTTGCGGCTATGATAGCGGCACAAAGCTTGCTGGTATCGAGCAGCTCATACAGCAGCCTGAAGACGATCTTCCTCAAGGAGCAGCGCGTCGTCTTGCCGCAGCTGTTCTTGCTCAAGCTCATCATAAGCGAGCACTCGAGGTGATCCGTATACGAGTTCCGTGGGGAGAACTGCCTCTGCTCCATAGACTAGAGCGAAAGGTGTCTGGCCAGTGCCTCGATTTGGCGTCGTTCTGATCGACCAAAGAACCACCGGCAGCTCGTCGATCCAGTTCCTTCCGCACCTGTGCAGCCTGTCGAAAGTTCTGGTGTTGAGCCCGCGCAACACTTCAGCATTTGCCCTCTCTGCTTGACCGTTGCTTCTCGGATGAGCAACAGAAGCGAAGCAGACCTTGGCGCCAAGGTCTTGGACGTACTGCATGAAGATGCGGCTCGTGAATTGCGTGCCGTTGTCAGTGATGATCCTGTTGGGGATCCCGAAACGGCAAACAATCGACCTGAAGAACTTGACTGCTGACTGTGCTGTCACCTTCCTCACTGGCTGCATTTCCGGCCACTTTGTGAACTTGTCGATTGCGACGTACAAGTACTCAAAGCCCCCGACAGCTCGGGGGAAGGGGCCGAGGATATCGAGCCCCCAGACCGAAAATGGCCAGGATAAAGGGATCGTCTGGAGAGCTTGAGCTGGCTGGCGTATCTGTTTGGAGTGGAACTGGCACGCTTCACACTTGGTTACTTGTGCAGTTGCATCCTGGAGGGCTGTTGGCCAAAAGAAACATTGCCGGAAAGCTTTGCCGGCAAGTGCTCTTGCGCCAATGTGGTGTCCACATATGCCTCCATGTATCTCCGCCAACAGCTCTTGTCCATCTTCCCGGCGAATACACTTCAATTTCACACCGTTGAGTCTTCTTCTGTACAGTATGCTATCGACAAACTGGTACATACTTGACTGCCGGGCTACTCTTTCCGCTTCTTCTTGTTCTTCGGGAAGTTCTCCTGTCTGAAGGAAGTGGACAATCTGTTGTGCCCATGCTGGAGCTTGTGGCTCGACAACAAGGACTAAAGGCACATCTGCTGCTGCGGGAACATCTGCTTCTACGGTAAGGACTTGCAGCCCTGCCGGAGCTTGATGTTCCCCGGCAAGCTTGCCGGAGCAAAACTTGTCGGGAGCCTCTGCTTCAACGGAACAATCCATTAGGCTTGCCGGAGCAGACTGCCCCTCAGCCTTCTTGGTGTTGATCTTGGGGACTTTCTTGGCGGCGGCTTCGGGGAGCTCTGCCGGAAAGTAGTCACCGAAAACCAACTTCCTCTTCTTGCTTTGTCCAGTTGATGGTGTTACGGATGGTTCAGTCAACTTAAACACAAAGATCCTTGGTTCCACAGGTAACTTTAGTGCGGCGCACTTTGACAGGCCGTCAGCAATATCATTCTGAGCTCTTGGGATATGCTCCATTTGTAGGCCGTCAAAGTGCTCTTCTAGCTTCCACACTTCATCAACATACGCTTCCATCAACGGACTCTAGTAGTTCTTGTTCACTTGTCGGACGACAAGCTGTGAGTCACCCCTGACAATGAGCTTCTTGATCCCAAGGTCTGCTGCGATTCTGAGACCGGCAAGCAATCCTCCATACTCTGCTGTATTGTTGGTTGCTTGCTCTTTGGGAAAATGCATCTGGACTACGTACTTCAGGTGCTCTCCAGTGGGTGCGACAAGCAGCACGCCTGCACCGGCGCCTTGCAGCGAGAAGGCACCATCAAAGTACATCAGCCACTCTTTGCTTGCCTCTTTGACGGGGATGCTCGTTTCTGGAATTTCTTCATCTGGGGTTGGCGTCCACTCTGCTATGAACTCTGCCAATGCTCTGCTTTGGATAGTTGAGGTGCTCTCAAACTTGAGGCCAAAGCTTGACAGTTCCAGCGCCCACTCGACAATCCTGCCTGTTGCTTCTGGATTTTGCAGTATCCTCTTCAGCGGAAAGCGAGTGACGACTGTGATCTCATGTGCTTGGAAGTAATGGCGCAGCTTTCTCGAGGCCATGAGGAGGCCGAAAAGCAACTTCTGCACACCAGAGTACCTTGATCTAGCCCCCTGTAGAAGAGAACTGACAAAGTAAACTGGGCGCTGCACCATTCTCCTTGGCATCTCATCATGTTCCTGCTCAAACCCATGTCTGTCGGGACCAGAGCTTGTCAACGAAGCCCCCTGCTTGTCGCTGGATGGATCTGCCATGGTTGCTGGCTCATCATCCGCCTCCCTCTCCGCCACTAACGCAGCACTAACCACTTGATTGGTTGCCGCTATATACAGCAGCAACTTCTCTTGCGGCTTAGGTGCGACAAGCGTTGGAGTGGAGGACAGGTATCTCTTCAAGTCCTGCAGCGCAGCCTCCGCTTCCGGAGTCCATTTCATTGGACCTGCCTTTTTCAAAATTTTGAAAAATGGCAGGGCGCGCTCAGCAGATCTAGAGATAAACCTGCTGAGAGCAGCTACGCAACCGGCAAGCCTTCGTACATCCTTGACGCGCTTTGGTGCTTCGATCTGCTTGATGGCTTTGATCTTGTCGGGATTGGCTTCAATTCCCCGCTGAGACATGAAGAACCCGAGAAGCTTGCCGGAAGGGACTCCAAACACGCACTTCTCGGGGTTAAGCTTGAGGTTGATTTTGCGCAGGTTTGCAAATGTTTCGTCTAAATCTTGAATCAGGGTCGCCTTGTTCTTGCTCTTGACCACTATGTCATCCATGTAAGCTTCCACATTTCTGTGTATTTGTGGCTCAAAAGCATGGTGGACTACCCTAGCGAATGTTGAACCAGCATTCTTCAAACCGAAAGGCATCCGTACGAAGCAGTACATGCCACATAGGGTGATAAATGCGGTTTTCTCTTCATCTTCTTCTGCCATGAAGATCTGATGGTATCCTGAGTATGCATCAAGAAATGAAAGCAAATCACATCCGGCTGTGGAGTCAACAATCTGGTCAATATGCGGCAAGGGAAATGGGTCTTTGGGACAAGCTTTATTAACATCAGTGAAGTCAATACAAAGTCTCCATTTCCCGTTAGCCTTGCGCACAACAACAGGATTGGCCAACCACGTGGGATGGAGTACTCCTCTGACAAGGCCTGCTGCTTCCAACTTCTTGATTTCTTCTGCGATGAATTCTTGGGGCTCTACTGCCTGCTTCCTGACTCTCTGCTTGACGGGCCGCGCATGAGGACAGACGGCAAGGTGGTGCTCAATTACTTTCCTGGGAACACCGGGGATATCAGACGGTTGCCACGCAAACACGTCGACATTCGCCCGCAAGAAAGCAACGAGCGCGCTTTCCTATTTGGGGTCAAGAGTGGCGCTGATGGTGAAGGTACCACCAGTGCCATCCTCCTTGGCGGACACCTTCTTAGTCTCAGGTGGAGCTGCCATTGCCTTCTTACACTTGCCGGTGGAGCTCGATGGTGCGTCCTCGACGGTAGCGCAGCACTCCGAAGAGGTGCGCTTGCCGGAGTAGGCATCAGAGCTCTTGCCGGACTTGGTCTTCTTCTTCCCCCCGGGAGCTTAGTGTCCTGCGTTCTGCTGCGGCTGCTGCTTCCCGGTAGATCTTGTCGGCATAGATAAGAGCATCCTTCTTGTCGCCAGGGATAGAGATGACACTTATTGGGCCTGGCATTTTCAGTACGTTGTACGCATAGTGAGAGGCTGCCATGAACTTGGCGAGTGCCAGACGGCCAAGGATTCCATTGTAAGGTAATGGAATGTCAGCAACGTCAAACGTGACCCTCTCAGTCCTGAAGTTCAGCTCACTGCCAAATGTTACCGGCAACGTGATCTTTCCCTTTGGCTTGCTCCTTCCCGGGTTGATTCCTTGAAATGTGTCGGTCTCTTCGAGCTCGCTGTTAGGGATCTGGAGCTTCTGGAGCACCGCGGAGGAGATCAGATTCAAGCCGGCCCCGCCATCAACTAGCATCTTAGTGACCTTGAGGTTGCGGATTGTTGGTGAAACCAACATCGGCAAGCACCCGACCGCAGTTATGCGGTCCGGGTGGTCCTCAATATCAAAGATGATAGGCGTGCCGGACCATTTCAGAGGCTTGCGTGACTCGACGGGTGGTTCTGCTGCATTAACTTCCCGCACCCACTGCTTGAGCTGGCGGTGCGAGGCATGCAGAGAAGCACCACCGTCAACGCACAGGACCTTTGTGGCTTTCTGGAACTCCTGCTCATCAGTCTCCTCATCATCCATATCTTCATCGTCGCCGTCATCTTCATCCTTGTCGCGGCCGCAAGGAGGTCTGTCTCCTTGCCGCTGCTTGGCCTTGCCGCGGCGTCCTCCTCGGCCGGGACGTTTCTTGCCAGACCCACCAGCTCCTTCCTGGGCCTTCTCCTTGTCGCGCCGCTCGTATTCAGCTTTCTGTTGCTCAACAAGCTGCTCGACTCTCTTACAGTTTTGAAGATCATGGCCCTTGGTGCGGTGAATCTTGCAATACTGCTTGTTGGTGCCATCTTGCTTGTCGGCGACCGCCACTTCCGCGGCAACCTCCTTGCCGGAGTTACCAGCTTTGGCCTCTTTGGCGCCGCCACCGTTGCCGGACTGCTCAACAACTAGCACTTCTTTGCCTTTCCTCCTTCTGTTGTTCCGCCGCCGGTTTTTCCTTGTCGGGGCAGCACCTTCACTGTCAGATCCCCCTGCTACTATATTTTCTCTGGGGAGTCTCCTCCCTTCCTCAGCACGCGCGCACTTGTCGGCCAGTGCATATAACTCACTGACGTCCCTGATCTTGCACATCGCCATTTCCTCCCGCATCCTGCGGTTCCGCATGTTCTGATGGAACGCGCTGATCAGCACGGCAGGGTGGACGTCTGGGAGGTTGTGCTGCACACTACTGAATCTCTGAATGTACTTGCGCAAAGGCTCTCCTTCCTTCTAGGCGAGCAGATGAAGATCACTCTCCTGGCCATGAGGCTTGTGTCCGCCGGTAAAGGCGCCGACAAACTGATGGCACAGATCAGCCCAAGAGGATATGGAGTTGTCCGGCAAGTGCATGAGCCAGGACCTGACATTGGGCTTGAGCACCAGCGGGAAGTAGTTGGCAAGGATCTTGTCATCTCGTCCCCCGGCAGCTTGCACCGCAATGGTGTAAATGCTGAGGAACTCTGACGGATGCGTCTTGCCGTCGTACTTCTCCGGTACGTCTGGCTTGAAGTTCTTTGTACTGGGCCACTGGACTTGCCGCAACTCACGAGTGAA
>NW_025229536.1:0-13072 GCF_018294505.1 Triticum aestivum | reverse complement strand
CAAGCTGCTCGACTCTCTTACAGTTTTGAAGATCATGGCCCTTGGTGCGGTGAATCTTGCAATACTGCTTGTTGGTGCCATCTTGCTTGTCGGCGACCGCCACTTCCGCGGCAACCTCCTTGCCGGAGTTACCAGCTTTGGCCTCTTTGGCGCCGCCACCGTTGCCGGACTGCTCAACAACTAGCACTTCTTTGCCTTTCCTCCTTCTGTTGTTCCGCCGCCGGTTTTTCCTTGTCGGGGCAGCACCTTCACTGTCAGATCCCCCTGCTACTATATTTTCTCTGGGGAGTCTCCTCCCTTCCTCAGCACGCGCGCACTTGTCGGCCAGTGCATATAACTCACTGACGTCCCAGATCTTGCACATCGCCATTTCCTCCCGCATCCTGCGGTTCCGCATGTTCTGATGGAACGCGCTGATCAGCACGGCAGGGTGGACGTCTGGGAGGTTGTGCTGCACACTACTGAATCTCTGAATGTACTTGCGCAAAGGCTCTCCTTCCTTCTAGGCGAGCAGATGAAGATCACTCTCCTGGC
The DNA here is from genome assembly GCF_018294505.1 of Triticum aestivum. Taxonomy (NCBI): domain Eukaryota; kingdom Viridiplantae; phylum Streptophyta; class Magnoliopsida; order Poales; family Poaceae; genus Triticum; species Triticum aestivum. The sequence goes on along the minus strand of NW_025229536.1, from coordinate 12,538 downwards.
CATGAGGCTTGTGTCCGCCGGTAAAGGCGCCGACAAACTGATGGCACAGATCAGCCCAAGAGGATATGGAGTTGTCCGGCAAGTGCATGAGCCAGGACCTGACATTGGGCTTGAGCACCAGCGGGAAGTAGTTGGCAAGGATCTTGTCATCTCGTCCCCCGGCAGCTTGCACCGCAATGGTGTAAATGCTGAGGAACTCTGACGGATGCGTCTTGCCGTCGTACTTCTCCGGTACGTCTGGCTTGAAGTTCTTTGTACTGGGCCACTGGACTTGCCGCAACTCACGAGTGAATGCAGGACAACCTACCGCGTACGGCAGATCGCCTGGTTCCCCTGGCGCGTGCATGTCAACAGAGGGCCCAGCGCACTTGTCGGATTGACGTCGCGCTTCTCTTCGGCGCTCGATGCAGGTTCGAGCGTCTTCTTGTTGTCGATCATGAAGAACTTGGTGCTAATCGCGACGAGCTCCTGGATCCGACGATGAAGTGGAGTCGCTGTCGAGGTGGATCCGGCGAGTTGGCGATCTTGGCCTTCGGGGCGGTGATTGCATGGTAGTTGCACCTCCGCCCGTTTCGTCGCCACCGGCTCGCGTCCGGCAGTCTTGCCGCGGCGGCAACGCGCTCGGCTGCCATGGAGCGTCGCCGTTGGCGTAGCCGATGAGACTCTGAATGGTGGCCCTCCATTCGTCGATCTTGTCCGACGTCGGAGGGTAATCTAGGAGAAGTTGAGCTCGCGCCAAAGCTTCTGCTGGAGTGGTGGGTGGCAGTGGCGGACGGCGCAAGGAACGGGACGTGCTCAAACTTCTAACTATGTTAGAAGGAGCAGTATCCCGTCTAGGCGACCGTGCCCCGCTCGTGCTAGCACGTTGGCGTGCATGCTGGTCTTGAGCGCCCCGAGATCCACCAGCTTGGTCTTGGGCTATCATGCGTATGGCACTGCTAGTGCCATGACGCTGTTGATCTTGCGCCTCCAGAGAGTGGCGTGGAACATGTACAGTCGCCGAGGTTTGTGCAGCCTTGTTCTTGGACCTGGCGGCATCATGGGCTTCCTCGTCGACGTCGTTTCTTCCGCCGGCGTCCATCCCACCACTCGTTTGCTCCAACGGTGGCAGAAGTGACGTGGATGGAGCGGCTGCCGCTGAAGTCTTCTTCTTCGGTGGCATGTTGATGAAGAGAATAAAGATCTAGCTCGTGTGAACGCCGGATCTGGTTCACACAGTCTCAACGCCCCCTACCTGGCGCGCCAAAGATGTCGGGGTGAACTGATCCTCGAACACCTATGGGGCCGGCGGACCGGGCCCCTTTCGGTTCGGCGGGGGGCGGAGATCGCATGAAGAGCAGATCGAGGCGAGGCACACGAGCAGTTTACCCAGCTTCGGAGCTCTCCGGAGAGATAACACTCCTACTGCTGCTTGTCTGGTTGTATTATCTGGTGTTCTTGCTCTCGAGCGAGAGAGTGTGATGTTTTCTGGGCTACGAATCGATTGAAGCAAACTATCTGAGGCTCCGAACCTACGAGCTGAACCCCCTCTACGTTGCGCATGGGCCTCCTTTTATACGCTAAAGGGGTCACCGACAGGTGGCAACGCAGAGGAGGGTAAAAACGTAAAAAGCAAGGTAGTTGATACAGTTGCTTGTACAGTGCACCCTACCTAACCCTGACGGCAGGGGACAAGGGCGTTAAATGCCCGTCTGAGTCGCCCGAACAGTGCAGAAAAGGACCGTTAGGGGCGCCACCGTTCGCCACGATGGTGATCTTGTCAGCTTCGCATGCCACTGCGCACCGCTGGCTGCACAGCCTCCCGCCACGCGCGCCCGGAGAGGCCCCCAGAGCGAGACGTTGGTGGATGCGCTGGAGCGTGGACGCAGAGTGGCCGCCTGCCGCGGCAAGCGCCTTGCCGCTGTCGTTATCTTGTCGGGTCCGGAAGCTTGTCGCTCACCGGGCCTCGAGGTACCTTGGTTTGTCTTCCCAGCAAGCTCCTCTTGCCGGGGCCTTGTTGCCTTGCCGGAGCGCGTGGTGTGTCGCGGCAAGTTCATTGGAGCGCCTTGGTTGGCGTTCCCGGCAAGCTCCTCTTGCCGGGGTCTTGTCTCCTTAGCTTAAATACTTTGTTCTTGGATGGCTCCAAGGGAACCTTGGGGGATCTTGGCGATCACCCGGCAAGCCTTTGCCGCGGGGTGCTGCAACTGCCCGTGCACAAGTTCGGGGTACTAGGGTACCCCTATTCTAGTACACCGACACGATACAAGGGCACGACGTACGAAGATTTCCTGTAGAACGGAATTATGCTATGGATGTGTGAAGATCATCTCGCAGATCCGGACACAACCTACGTGTTCGATAATCACCTTGGAGTATTCGGAGGAGGAACCCACCTTGCAATGCCGAAGACAAGACTGCGCGCAGGACTCGTCGTCATTGAAGCCTGGTTCAGGGGCTATTGAGGGAGTCCTGGATAAGGGGGTATCCGGACAGCCGGACTGTATTCGTCGTCCAGACTATAGAAGCGTCAAGATACAAGACTCAAGACTTCGGCTCGTGTCCGGATGGGACTCTCCTTTGCGTGGAAGACAAGCTTGGCAATCCAGATATTATGTTTCCTTCCTTGTAACCGACTCCATGTAAACCCTAGCTCTCCGGTGTCTATATAAACTGGAGAGCATGGTCCATAGAAGGCCGATCACAATTACAATCATACCATCATAGGCTAGCTCTTAGGGTTTAGCCTCTACAATCTCATGGTAGATCTACTCTTCTATTCCACATATCTTCAATATTAATCAAGCAAGAAGTAGGGTTTTACCTCCATCGAGAGGGCTCGAACCTGGGTAAACATTGTGTCCCTCGCTTCCTGTTACCATCAGCCTAAGACGCACAGATCGGGACCCCCTACCCGAGCTCCACCGGTTTTAACACCGACACACACCCTGTCCACAAGGGTGGGGGCGCACCCTCCCCCCTGGGCGCGCCCCCTGTCTCGTGGGCCCCCTGACGCTCCACCGACCTCAACTCCAACTCCATATATTCTGTTTCGCGGAGAAAAAATCAGAGAGAAAGTTTCATCGCATTTTACGATACGGAACCGCCGCCAAGCCCTAATCTCTCTCGGGAGGGCTGATATGGAGTCCGTTCGGGGCTCCGGAGAGGGGGATTCGTTGCCGTCATCATCATCAACCGTCCTCCATCACCAATTTCATGATGCTCATCGCCGTGCGTGAGTAATTCCATCGTAGGCTTGCTGGACGGTGATGGGTTGGATGAGATTTACCAAGTAATCAAGTTAGTTTTGTTAGGGTTTGATCCCTAGTATCCACTATGTTCTGAGATTGATGTTGCTATGACTTTGCTATGATTAATGCTTGTCACTAGGGACCGAGTGCCATGATTTCAGATCTGAACCTATTATGTTTTCATGAATATATGTGTGTTCTTGATCCTATCTTGCAAGTCTATAGTCACCTATTATGTGTTATGACCCGACAACCCCGAAGTGACAATAATCGGGATACTTCTCAGTGATGACCATAGTTTGAGGAGTTCATGTATTCACTATGTGCTAATGCTTTGTTCCGGTTCTCTATTAAAAGGAGGCCTTAACATCCCTTAGTTTCCACTAGGACCCCGCTGCCACGGGAGGGTAGGACAAAAGATGTCATGCAAGTTCTTTTCCATAAGCACGTATGACTATATTCGGAATACATGCCTACATTACATTGATGAACTGGAGCTAGTTCTGTGTCACCCTATGTTATAGCTATTACATGAGGAATCGCATCCGACATAATTATCCATCACTAATCTAATGCCTACGGGCTTTTCATATATTGTGGTTCGCTTATTTACTTTTCTGTTGCTACTGTTACAATTCCTACAAAGCTATTATCTTTACTTTTGCCACTGTTACCATTACTATCATACTACTTTTCTACTAAATAGTTGTTGGGGAACGTAGTAATTTCAAAAAAATTCCTACGCACACTCAAGATCATGGTGATGCATAGCAACGAAAGGGGAGAGTATTGTCCACATACCCTCGTAGACCGAAAGCGGAAGCGTTAGCACAACACGGTTGATGTAGTCGTACGTGTTCATGATCCGACCGATCCAAGTACCGAACGTATGGCACATCCGAGTTCACCACACTTTAAGCTCGATGACGTCCCACGAACTCCGATCCAGCAGAGCTTTGCGAGAGAGTTCCGTCAGCACGACGGTGTGATGATAGTGTTGATGATGTTACCGATGCAAGGTTTCGCCTAAGCACCGCTACGATATTACCGAGGTGGAATATGGTGGAGGGGGGCACCGCACACGACTAAGAGATCAATAATCAGTTGTTGTGTCTAGAGGTGCCCCCCTGCCCCCGTATATAAAGGAGCAAGGGGAGGGGGCCGGCAGCCTCATAGGGTGCGCCACAAGGGGTAATCCTACTCCTACTAGGAGTAGGTTCCCCTTTTCCTAGTCCAACTAGGAGGGGAAGGAAAAAGGAGGAGGGGAGAAGGAAAGAGGGGGCCGACCCCCAAAGCCCTAAACCAATTCGGTTTGGGCCTATGGGGGGCGCACCCCACACTTCCTTGCTGCCCTCTATTTCCACTAAGGCCCATGAAGGCCCATTGAACCTTCCGGCGAATTCCCGTGACTCTCCGGTACTCTGAAAAATACCCGAATCACTCCTCTTTACGTCTCGACCATTTCAAGACTCCTCGTCATGTCCCCGATCTCATCCGGGACTCTGAACTACCTTCGGTACATCAAAACACATAACTCATAATATAAATTGTCACCGAACTTTAAGCGTGCGGACCCTACGGGTTCGAGAACTATGTAGACATGACCGAGACACGTCTCCGGTCAATAACCAATAGAGGAACCTAGATGCTCATATTGGCTCCCATATATTCTTCGAAGATCTTTATCGGTCAAACTGCATAACAACATACGTTGTTCCTTTTGTCATCGGTATGTTACTTGCCCGAGATTCAATCGTCGCTATCTCAATACCTAGTTCAATCTCGTTACCGGCAAGTCTCTTTACTCGTTATGTAATGCATCATCCCGCAACTAACTCATTAGTCACGTTGCTTGCAAGGCTTATAGTGATGTGCATTACCGAGAGGGACTAGAGGTACCTCTCCGGCAATCGGAGTGACAAATCCTAATCTTGAAATACGCCAACTCAACAAGTACCTTCGGAGACACCTGTAGAGCTCCTTTATAATCACCCAGTTACGTTGTGACGTTTGGTAGCACACAAAGTGTTCCTCCGATAAACGGGAGTTGCATAATCTCATAGTCATAGGAATATGTATAAGTCATGAAGAAAGCAATAGCAACATACTAAACGATCAAGTGCTAAGCTAACGGAATGGGTCAAGTCAATCACATCATTCTCCTAATGATGTGATCCCGTTAATCAAATGACAACTCATGTCTATGGCTAGGAAACTTAACCATCTTTGATTCACGAGCTAGTCAAGTAGAGGCATACTAGTGACACTATGTTTGTCTATGTATTCACACATGTATTATGTTTCCGGTTAATACAATTCTAGCATGAATAATAAACATTTATCATGAAATAAGGAAATAAATAATAACTTTATTATTGCCTCTAGGGCATATTTCCTTCAGTCTCCCACTTGCACTAGAGTCAATAATCTAGTTCAGATCACTATGTGATTTAATACCAATATTCACATCTGTATGTGATTAACACCCATAGTTCACATCGTCATGTGACCAACACCCAAAGGGTTTACTAGAGTCAATAATCTAGTTCACATCGATATGTGATTAACACCCAAAGAGTACTAAGGTATGATCATGTTTTGCTCGTGAGAGAAGTTTAGTCAACGGGTCTGTCACATTCAGAGCCGCATATATTTTGCAAATATTCTATGTCTACAATGCTCTGCACGAAGCTACTCTAGCTAATTGCTCCCACTTTCAATATGTATCCAGATTGAGACTTAAAGTCATCTGGATCGGTGTAAAAGCTTGCACCGATGTAACTCTTTACGACGGGATCTTTTATCACCTCCATAATCGAGAAATATTTCCTTAGTCCTCACTAAGGATATTCTTGACCACTGTCCATTGATCTACTCTTAGATCAAAATTGTACTCCTTTGCCAAACTGGACAGCGATCTACTCTTAGATCAAAATTGTACTCTCTTGCCAAACTCAGAGCAATGTATACAATAGGTCTGGTACACAGCATAGCATACTTTATAGAACCTATGACTAAGGCATAGAGAATGACTTTTCATTCTATTTCTATTTTCTGCCATGGTCGGGTTTTGAGTCTTACTCAACTTTATACCTTGTAATGCAGACAAGAATTCCTTCTTTGACTGATCCATTTTGAACTATTTCAAAACTTGCCAAGATATATACTCATTGAAAAATCTTATCAAGCGTCTTGATCTATCTTATAGATCTTGATGCCCAATATGTAAGCAGCTTCACCGAGGTCTTTCATTGAAAAACTTCTATTCAAGTATCCTTTTATGCTATCCAGAAATTCTATGTCATTTCCAATCAACAATATGTCGTCTACATATAATATCAGAAATGCTACAGAGCTCACACTCACTTTCTTGTAAATACAGGCTTCTCCAAAAGTCTATATAAAACAATATGCTTTGATCACACTATCAAAGCTTTTATTCCAACTCCGAGAGGCTTGCACCAGTCCATAAATGGATCGCTGGAGCTTGCACACTTTGTTAGCACCTTTTGGATCGACAAAACCTTCTGGTTGCATCATATACAACTCTTCTTCTAGAAATCCATTCAGGAATGCAGTTTTGACATCCATTTGCCATATTTCATAATCATAAAATGCGGCAATTGCTAACATGATTCGGACAGACTTAAGCATCGCTACGGGTGAGAAAGTCTCATCATAGTCAACCCCTTGAACTTGTCGAAAACCTTTCGCAACAAGTCGAGCTTTGTTGACAGTAACATTACCATCAACGTCAGTCTTTTTCTTGAAAAACCATTTATTCTCAATGGCTTGCCGATCGTCGGGCAAGTCAACCAAAGTCCATACTTTGTTCTCATAAATGGATCCCATCTCAGATTTCATGGCATCAAGCCATTTTGCGGAATCTGGGCTCATCATCACTTCCTCATAGTTCGTAGGTTCACCATGGTCAAGTAACATGACTTCCAGAATAGGATTACCGTACCACTCTGGTGCGGATCTTACTCTAGTTGACCTATGAGGTTTGGTAGTAACTTGATCTGAAGTTTCATGATCATTATCATTAGCTTCCTCAGTAATTGGTGTAGTCGTCACAGGAACCATTTTCTGTGATGAACTACTTTCCAATAAGGGAGTAGGTACAGTTACCTCATCAAGTTCTACTTTCCTCCCATTCACTTCTTTCGAGAGAAACTCCTTCTGTAGAAAGGATCCATCTTAGCAACGAATATTTTGCCTTCGGATCTGTGATAGAAGGTGTACCCAACAGTTTCCTTTGGGTATTCTATGAAGACGCACTTATCCGATTTGGGTTCGAGCTTATCAGGTTGAAACTATTTCACATAAGCATCGCACCCCCAAACTTTAAGAAATGACAACTTAGGTTTATTGCTAAACGATAGTTCATACGGTGCCGTCTCAACGGATTTAGATGGTGCCCTATTTTAACGTGAATGCAGCTATCTCTAATGCATAACCCCAAAACGATATAGGTAAATCGGTAAGAGACATCATTGATCGCACCAAATCAAATAAAGTGCGGTTATGACGTTCGGACACACCGTTATGCTGTGGTGTTCCAGGTGGCATGAGTTTGTGAAACTATTCCACATTATTTTAACTGAAGGCCAAACTCGTAACTCAAATATTCATCTCCACGATCAGATCATAGAAACTTTATTTTCTTGTTACAATGATTTTCCACTTCACTCTGAAATTTTTTGAACCTTTCAACTGTTTAAGACTTGTGTTTCATTAAGTATACATACTCATATCTGCTCAAATCATTTGTGAAGGCCAGAAAATAACGATACCTGCCATGAGCCTTAATACTCATTGGTCTGCATACATCAGTATGTATTATTTCCAACAAGTCAGTAGCTCATTCCATTGTTCCGGAGAATGGAGTTTTAGTCATCTTGCCCAAAAGGCACGGTTCGCAAGCATCAAATGATTTATTATCAAGTGATTCCAAAAGTCCATCTTTATGGAGTTTCTTCATGCGCTTTACACTGGTATGACCCAAACGGTAGTGCCACAAATATGTTGCATTATCATTATCAACTTTGCATCTTTTGGCATCAATATTATGAATATGTGTATCACCATGATCAAGATTCAATAAACCATCAACATTGGGTGTATGACCATAGAAGGTTTTATTCATTAAACAGAATAACAATTTATTCTCTGTCTTAGATGAATTATCGTATCGCAATAAATATGATCTAATCATATTTATACTAAACGCAAACACCAAATAACATTTATTTAGGTTCAACACTAATCTCGAAAATATAGGGAGTGTGCGATGATGATCATATCAATCTTGGAACTACTTCCAACACACATCGTCACTTTACCCTCAACTAGTCTCTGTTTATTCTGTAACTCCTGTTTCGAGTTACTAATCTTAGCAACCGAACAAGTATCAAATACCCAGGGGCTACTATAAACACTAGTAAGGTACACATCAATAACCTGTATATCAAATATACCCTTGTTCACTTTGCCATCCTTCTTATCCACCAAATATTCAGGGTATTTCCGCTTCCAGTGACCATTTCCTTTGCAGTAGAAGCACTCAGTTTTAGGCTTTGGTTGAGCTTTGGGCTTCCTCGCGTGAGTGACAACTTGCTTGTCATTCTACTTGAAGTTCTCTTTCTTTCCCTTTGCCCTTTTCTTGAAACTAGTGGTCTTGTCAATCATCAACACTTGATGCTCTTTCTTGATTTCTACCTTTGTCAATTTCAACTTCACGAAGAGCTCGGGAATCTTTTTCGTCACCCCTTGCACACTATAGTTCATCACGAAGTTCTAGCAACTTGGTGATGGTGACTATAGAACTCCGTCAATCACTATCTTATCTGTAAGATTAACTCCAACTTGATTCAAGCGATTGTAGTACCCAGACATTCTGAGCACATGCTCATTAGTTGAGCAATTCTCCTCCATCTTTTAGCTATAGAACTTGTTGGAGACTTCATATCTCTCAACTCGGGTATTTGCTTGAAATATTAACTTCAACTCCTGGAACATCTCATATGGTCCATGACGTTCAAAACGTCTTTGAAGTCCCGATTCTAAGCCATTAAGCATGGTGCACCAAACTATCAAGTAGTCATCATATTGAGCTAGCCAAATGTTCATAACGTCCGCATCTGCTCCTGCAATAGGTTTGTCACCTAGCGGTGCATCAAGGACATAATTCTTCTGTGCAGCAATGAGGATAAACCTCAGATCACAGATCTAATCCGCATCATTGCTAGTAACATCTTTCAACATAGTTTTTCTCTAGGAACATATCAAAAATAAACATAGGGAAGCAACAACGCGAGCTATTGATCTACAACATAATTTGCAAAATACTATCAGGACTAAGTTCATGATAAATTAAAGTTCAATTAATCATATTACTTAAGAACTCCCACTTACATAGACATCCCTCTAATCATCTAAGTGATCATGTGATCCAAATCAACTAAACCATGTCCGATCATCACGTGAGATGGAGTAGTTTTCAGTGGTGAACATCACTATGTTGATCATATCTACTATATGATTCACGCTCGACCTTTCGATCTCCAGTGTTCCGAGGCCATATCTGCATATGCTAGGCTTGTGAAGTTTAACCTGAGTATTCTGCGTGTGCAACTGTTTTGCACCCGCTGTATTTGAACGTAGAGTCTATCACACCCGATCATCACGTGGTGTCTCAGGACGAAGAACTTTCGCAACGGTGCATACTCAGGGAGAACACTTATACCTTGAAATTTAGTAAGGGATCATCTTATAAAGCTACCGTCCAACTAAGCAAAATAAGATGTACAAAAGATAAACATCATATGCAATCAAAATATATGACATGATATGGCCATGATCATCTTGCGCCTTTTATATTCATCTCCAAAGTACTGTCATGATCTCTATCGTCACCGGCACGACACCATGATCTCCACATCTTGATCTATATCAATGTGTCGTCACATGGTCGTCTCGCCAACTATTTCTCTTGCAACAATTGCTATCACATAGCATAAAGTAAAGCAATTATTTGGCGCTTGCATCTTATGCAATAAAGAGACAACCATAAGGCTTCCGCCAGTTGCCGATAACTTCAACAAAACATGATCATCTCCTACAATAACTTATATCTCATCACGTCTTGACCATATCACATCACAACATGCCCTGCAAAAACAAGTTAGACGTCCTCTACGTTGTTGTTGCAAGTTTTACGTGGCTGCTACGGGCTGAGCAAAAACCGTTCTTACCTACGCATCAAAACCACAACGATATTTCGTCAAGTCAGTGATGTTTTAACCTTCTCAAGGACCGGGTGTAGACACACTCGGTTCAACTAAAGTTGGAGAAACTGACACCCGCCAGCCACCTGTGTTCAAAGCACGTTGGTAGAACCAGTCTCGCGTAAGTGTACGCGTAATGTCGGTCTGGGCCGCTTCATCCAACAATACCGCCGAACCAAAGTATGTCATGCTGGTAAGCAATATGACTTGTATTGCCCACAACTCACTTGTGTTCTACTCGTGCATATAACATCTACGGATAAAACCAGGCTCTGATGCCACTGTTGGGTAACTTAGTAATTTCAAAAAAAATCCTACGCACACTCAAGATCATGGTGATGTATAGAAACGAGAGGGGAGAGTGTTGTCCACGTACCCTCGTAGACCGAAACCGGAAGCGTTAGCACAACGCGGTTGATGTAGTCGTACGTCTTCATGATCCGATCGATCCAAGTACCAAACGTACGGCACCTTCGAGTTCAGCACATGTTCAGCTCGATGACGTCCCACTAACTCCGATCCAGCAGAGCTTTGCGGGAGAGTACCATCAGCACGACAGCGTGATGAAGGTGTTGATGATGTTACCGACGCAGGGCTTCCCCTAAGCACCGCTACAATATTACCGAGGTGGAATATGGTGGAGGGGGGCACCGCACACGACTAAGAGATCAATGATCAATTGTTGTGTCTAGAGGTGCCCCCTGCCCCCATATATAAAGGAGCAAAGGGAGGGAGCGGGGGCCTCATAGGGTGCGCCCCAAGGGGTAATCCTACTCCTACTAGGAGTAGGTTCCCCTTTTCCTAGTCCATCTAGCAGGGGAAGGAAAGAGGAGGAGGGGAGAAGGAAAGAGGGGGCCGGCCCCCAAATCCCTAAACCAATTCAGTTTGGGCCTAGGGGGGCGCACCCCACACTTCCTTGCTGCCCTCTATTTCCACTGAGGCCCATGAAGGCCCATTGACCCTTCCGGCGAATTCCCGTAACTCTCCGGTACTCTGAAAAATACCCGAATCACTCGGAACCTTTCCGATGTCCGCATATAGTCGTCCAATATATCGATATTTATGTCTCCACCATTTCGAAACTCCTCGTCATGTCCCCGATCTCATCCGGGACTCCGAACTACCTTCGGTACATCAAAACACATAACTCATAATATAAATCGTCACCGAACTTTAAGCGTGCGGACCCTACGGGTTCAAGAACTATGTAGACATGAACGAGACACGTCTCCAGTCAATAACCAATAGCGGAACCTGGATACTCATATTGGCTCCCACATATTCTAAGAAGATCTTTATCGGTCAAACCGCATAACAACATATGTTGTTCCTTTTGTCATCGGTATGTTACTTGCCCGAGATTCGATCGTCGGTATCTCAATACCTAGTTCAATCTCGTTACCGGAAAGTCTCTTTACACGTTATGTAATGCATCATCCCGCAACTAACTCATTAGTCACATTGCTTGCAAGGCTTATAGTGATGTGCATTACCGTGAGGGCCCAGAGATACCTCTTCGACAATCGGAGTGACAAATCCTAATCTCGAAATACGCCAACTCAACAAGTACCTTCGGAGACACCAGTAGAGCTCCTTTATAATCACCCAGTTACATTGTGACGTTTGGTAGCACACAAAGTGTTCCTTCGGTAAACGGGAGTTGCATAATCTCATAGTCATAGGAACATGTATAAGTCATGAAGAAAGCAATAGCAACATACTAAACGATCAAGTGCTAAGCTAACGGAATGGGTCAAGTCAATCACATCATTCTCCTAATGATGTGATCCCGTTAATACAATGACAACTCATGTCTATGGCTAGGAAACTTAACCATCTTTGATTCACGAGCTAGTCACTACTAGGAAAAGGGCTATTGATGGGATGGACACTAATGGCGCACAGTACATGTGGTGCGCCATTACTAAATACTAATGGCGCACCATGTGTTGGTGCACCATTAGTGTGCAAATACTAATGGCGCAACACATCCCACAGTGCGCCATTAGTAAAAAAAATTTA
>NW_025229535.1:21232-21738 GCF_018294505.1 Triticum aestivum | reverse complement strand
GATGTCAGAACATGTTGGAAATGGATGACGTCGCTTTGAATGCTGCATACTGAACACAAAAGAAGTCCGGAGTTCAAATAAGTTTAAAAAACATTGAAGTGCCTGTGTAACAAATGAGTTCTCGTCCGAAACCCTGATACTCCGAAAGAGATTGTCCAGTTTGTACACGAAGTGCGTCTAGTTTTTGCCGTGACCCTCTCTACTCTTTCGCACATGCTATGCAGGTGAAAAGATGATACCATGCCAAGTTTCAACATTTTCACAGTTCATTTTGTAGTCATTTTCAATTTCACGGTCATTTAGCTCTCTAAGCAATTAGATAAATGACTGAAAAACAACAAATGATGTCAGAACATGTTGGAAATTGATGACGTCGCTTTGAATGCTGCATACTGAACACAAAAGAAGTCCGGAGCTCAAATAAGTTTAAAAAACATTGAAGTGCCCGTGTAAGAGATGAGTTCTCGTCCGAAACACTGATACTCCGAAAGAGTTTGTCCAGTTTG
>NW_025229535.1:20444-21197 GCF_018294505.1 Triticum aestivum | reverse complement strand
ACACGAAGTGCGTCCAGTTTTTGCCGTGACCCTCTCTACTCTTTAGCACATGCTATGCGGGTGAAATGATGATACCATGCCAAGTTTCAACATTTTCACAGTTCATTTTGTTGTGATTTTCAATTTCATGGTCATTTAGCTCTATAAACAATTAGGTAAATGACCGAAAAACAACAAATGATGTCAGAACATGTTGGAAATTGATGACGTCGCTTTGAATGCTGCATAATGAACACAAAAGAAGTCCGGAGTTCAAATAAGTTTAAAAAACATTGAAGTGCCCGTGTAACAGATGAGTTCTCGTCCGAAACCCTGATACTCCGAAAGAGATTGTCCTGTTTGTACACGAAGTGTGTCCAGTTTTTGCCGTGACCCCCTCTACTCTTTAGCACATGCTATGCGGGTGAAATGATGATACCATGCCAAGTTTCAACATTTTCACAGTTCATTTTGTAGTGATTTTCAATTTCACGGTCATTTAGCTCTCTAAACAATTAGGTAAATGACTGAAAAACAACAAATGATGTCAGAACATGTTGGAAATTGATGACGTCGCTTTGAATGCTGCATACTGAACACAAAAGAAGTCCGTAGTTCAAATAAGTTTAAAAAACATTGAAGTGCCCGTGTAACAGATGAGTTCTCGTCCGAAACCCTGATACTTCGAAAGAGTTTGTCCAGTTTGTACACGAAGTGCGTCTAGTTTTTGCCGTGACCCTCTATACTCTTTCGCACATGCTATGCAGGTGAAAT
>NW_025229535.1:19797-20434 GCF_018294505.1 Triticum aestivum | reverse complement strand
CTGCACACTGAACACAAAAGAAGTCCGTAGTTCAAATAAGTTTAAAAAACATTGAAGTGCCCGTGTAACAGATGAGTTCTCGTCCAAAACCCTGATACTCCGAAAGAGATTGTCCAGTTTGTACATGAAGTGCCTCCAGTTTTTGCCGTGACCCTCTCTACTCTTTCGCACATGCTATTCGGGTGAAATGATGATACCATGGCAAGTTTCAACATTTTCACAGTTCATTTTGTAGTGATTTTCAATTTCACGGTCATTTAGCTCTCTAAACAATTAGGTAAATGATTGAAAAACAATAAATGATGTCAGAACATGTTGGAAATTGATGATGTCGCTTTGAATGCTGCATACTGAACACAAAAGAAGTCCGGAGTTCAAATTAGTTTAAAAAACATTGAAGTGCCCGTGTAACAAATGAGTTCTCGTCCTAAACCTTGATACTCCGATAGAGATTGTCCAGTGTGTACACGAAGTGCATCCAGTTTTTGCCGTGTCCCTCTTCACTCTTTCGCACAGGCTATGCGGGTGAAATGATGATACCATGCCAAGTTTCAACATTTTCATAGTTCATTTTGTAGTGATTTTCAATTTCACAATCATTTAGCTCTCTAAACAATTAGGTAAAAGACTGAAAAAC
>NW_025229535.1:18008-18412 GCF_018294505.1 Triticum aestivum | reverse complement strand
TGCTATGCGGGTGAAATGATGATACCATGCCTAGTTTCAACATTTTCACAGTTCATTTTGTAGTAATTTTCAATTTCATGGTCATTTAGCTCTCTAAACAATTAGGTAAATGACTAAAAAACAACAAATGATGTCAGAACATGTTGGAAATTGATGATGTCGCTTTGAATGCTGCATACTGAACACAAAAGAAGTCCAGAGTTCAAATAAGTTTAAAAAACATTGAAGTGCCCATGTAACAGATGAGTTCTCTTCTGAAACCCTTCTCCGAAAGAGATTGTCCAGTTTGTACATGAAGTGCATCCAGTTATTGCCATGACCCTCTCTACTCTTTCGCACATGCTATGCGGGTGAAATGATGATACCATGCCAAGTTTCAACATTTTCACAGTTCATTTTGTAGT
>NW_025229535.1:16383-16798 GCF_018294505.1 Triticum aestivum | reverse complement strand
TTAGCTCTCTAAACAATTAGGTAAATGACTAAAAAACAACAAATGATGTCAGAACATGTTGGAAATTGATGATGTCGCTTTGAATGCTGCATACTGAACACAAAAGAAGTCCAGAGTTCAAATAAGTTTAAAAAACATTGAAGTGCCCATGTAACAGATGAGTTCTCTTCCGAAACCCTTCTCCAAAAGAGATTGTCCAGTTTGTACAGGAAGTGCGTCCAGTTTTTGCCGTGACCCTCTCTACTCTTTCGGACATGCTATGCGGGTGAAATGATGATACCATGCCAAGTTTCAACATTTTCACAGTTCATTTTGTAGTGATTTTCAATTTCACAGTCATTTAGCTCTCTAAACAATTAGGTAAATGACTGAAAAACAACAAATGATGTCAGAACATGTTGGAAATTGATGACGT
>NW_025229535.1:14799-15512 GCF_018294505.1 Triticum aestivum | reverse complement strand
TCATTTAGCTCTCTAAACAATTAGGTAAATGACTGAAAAACAACAAATGATGTCAGAACATGTTGGAAATTAATGACGTGTCTTTGAATGCTGCATACTGAACACAAAAGAAATCCGGAGTTCAAATAAGTTTAAAAACATTGAAGTGCCCGTGTAACAGATGAGTTCTCGTCCTAAACCTTGATACTCCGAAAAAGATTGTCCAATTTGTACACGAAGTGCGTCCAGTTTTTGCCGTGTCCCTCTCCACTCTTTCACACATGCTATGCGGGTGAAATGATGATACCATGCCAAGTTTCAACATTTTCATAGTTCATTTTGTAGTGATTTTCAATTTCACGATCATTTAGCTCTCTAAACAATTAGGTAAATGACTGAAAAACAACAAATTATGTCAGAACATGTTGGAAATTGATGACGTTGCTTTCAATTCTGCATACTGAACACAAAAGAAGTCCGGAGTTCAAATAAGTTTAGAAAACATTGAAGTGCCCGTGTAACAGATGAGTTCTCGTCCGAAACCCTTCTCCGAAAGAGATTGTCCAGTTTGTACACGAAGTGCGTCCAGTTTTTGCCGTGACCCTCTCTGCTCTTTCGCACATGCTATGCGGGTGAAATGATGATACCATGCCAGGTTTCAACATTTTCACAGTTTATTTTGTAGTGATTTTCAATTTCACGGTCATTTAGCTCTCTAAACAATTAGGTAAATG
>NW_025229535.1:14091-14654 GCF_018294505.1 Triticum aestivum | reverse complement strand
GAGTTCAAATAAGTTGAAAAAACATTGAAGTGCCCGTGTAACAGATGAGTTCTCGTCCGAAACCCTTCTCCGAAAGAGATTGTCCAGTTTGTACACGAAGTGCGTCCACTTTTTGCCGTGATCCTCTCTGCTCTTTCGCACATGCTATGCGGGTGAAATGATGATACCATGCCAGGTTTCAACATTTTCACAGTTTATTTTGTAGTGATTTTCAATTTCACGGTCATTTAGCTCTCTAAACAATTAGGTAAATGACTGAAAAACAACAAATGATGTCAGAACATGTTGGAAATTGATGACGTTGCTATGAATGCTGCATACTGAACACAAAAGAAGTCCGGAGTTCAAATAAGTTTAAAAAACATTGAAGTGCCCGTGTAACAGATGAGTTCTCGTCCGAAACCCTGATACTCCGAAAGAGATTGTCCAGTTTGTACACGAAGTGCATCTAGTTTTTGCCGTGACCCTCTATACTCTTTTGCACATGCTATGCGGCTGAAATGATGATACCATGCCAAGTTACAACATTTTCATAGTTCATTTTGTAGTGATTTTCAATTTCA
>NW_025229535.1:5054-5585 GCF_018294505.1 Triticum aestivum | reverse complement strand
TCTTCCGAAACCCTTCTCCGAAAGCGATTGTCTAGTTTGTACAGGAAGTGCGTCCAGTTTTTGCCGTGACCCTCTCTACTCTTTCGGACATGCTATGCGGGTGAAATGATGATAATATGCCAAGTTTCAACATTTTCACAGTTCATTTTGTAGTGAGTTTCAATTTCACAGTCATTTAGCTCTCTAAACAATTAGGTAAATGACTGAAAAACAGTAAATGATGTCAGAACATGTTGGCAATTGATGACGTCGCTTTGAATGCTGCATAGTGAACACAAAAGAAATCCGGAGTTCAAATAAGTTTAAAAAACATTTAAGTGCCCGTGTAACAGATGAGTTCTCGTCCGAAACCTTGATACTCCGAAAGAGATTGTCCAATTTGTACACGAAGTGCGTCCAGTTTTTGCCGTGTTCCTCTCCACTCCTTCGCACATGCTATGCGGTTGAAATGATGATACCATGCCAACTTTCAACATTTTCATAGTTCATTTTGTAGTGATTTTCAATTTCACGATCATTTAGCTCTCTAAA
>NW_025229535.1:3565-4987 GCF_018294505.1 Triticum aestivum | reverse complement strand
AACACAAAAGAAGTCCGGAGTTCAAATAAGTTTAAAAAACATTGAAGTGCCCGTGTAACAGATGAGTTCTCGTCCGAAACCCTGATACTCCGAAAGAGATTGTCCAGTTTGTACACGAAGTGCGTCCAGTTTTTTCCGTGACCCTCTATACTCTTTTGCACATGATATGCGGGTGAAATGATGATACCATGCCAAGTAGAAACATTTTCATAGTTCATTTTGTAGTGATTTTCAATTTCACGGTCATTTAGCTCTCTAAACAATTAGGTAAATGACTGAAAACCAACAAATGATGTCAGAACATGTTGGAAATTGATGACGTCGCTTTGAATGCTGCATACTGAACACAAAAGAAGTCTGGAGTTGAAATAAGTTTAAAAAACATTGAAGTGCCCGTGTAACAGATGAGTTCTCGTCCAAAACCCTGATACTCCGAAAGAGATTGTCCAGTTTGTACATGAAGTGCGTCCAGTTTTTGCCGTGACCCTCTCTACTCTTTCACACATGCTATGCGGGTGAAATGATGATACCATGCCAAGTTTCAACATTTTCACAGTTTATTTTGTAGTGATTTTCAATTTCACGGTCATTTAGCTCTCTAAACAATTAGGTAAATGACAGGAAAAAAACAAATGATGTCAGAACATGTTGGAAATTGATGACGTCGCTTTGAATGCTGCATACTGAACACAAAAGAACTCCGGAGTTCAAATAAGTTTAAAAAACATTGAAGTGCCCATGTAACAGATGAGTTCTCTTCCGAAACCCTTCTCCGAAAGAGATTGTCCAGTTTGTATAGGAAGTGCGTCCAGTTTTTGCCGTGACCCTGTCTACTCTTTCGGACATGCTATGCGGGTGAAATGATGATACCATGCCAAGTTTAAACATTTTCATAGTTCATTTTGTAGTGATTTTCAATTTCACAGTCATTTAGCTCTCTAAACAATTAGGTAAATGACTGAAAAACAACAAATGATGTCAGAACATGTTGGAAATTGATGACGTGTCTTTGAATGCTGCATACTGAACAGAAAAGAAATCCGGAGTTCAAATAAGTTTAAAAAACATTGAAGTGCCCGTGTAACAGATGAGTTCTCGTCCTAAACCTTGATACTCCGAAAGAGATTGTCCAATTTGTACACGAAGTGCGTCCAGTTTTTGCCGTGTCCCTCTCCACTCCTTCGCACATGCTATGCGGTTGAAATGATGATACCATGCCAACTTTCAACATTTTCATAGTTCATTTTGTAGTTATTTTCAATTTCACGATCATTTAGCTCTCTAAACAATTAGGTAAATGACTGAAAAACAACAAATGATGTCAGAACATGTTGGAAATTGATGATGTCGCTTTGAATGCTGCATACTGAACACAAAAGAAGTCCGGAGTTCAAATAAGTTTAAATAACATTGAAGTGCCCG
>NW_025229535.1:3007-3555 GCF_018294505.1 Triticum aestivum | reverse complement strand
CTCTTTCACACATGCTATGCGGGTGAAATGATGATACCATGCCAAGTTTCAACATTTTCACAGTTTATTTTGTAGTGATTTTCAATTTCACGGTCATTTAGCTCTCTAAACAATTAGGTAAATGACTGAAAACCAACAAATGATGTCAGAACATGTTGGAAATTGATGACGTCGCTTTGAATGCTGCATACTGAACACAAAATAAGTCTGGAGTTGAAATAAGTTTAAAAAACATTGAAGTGCCCGTGTAACAGATGAGTTCTCGTCCAAAACCCTGATACTCCGAAAGAGATTGTCCAGTTTGTACATGAAGTGCGTCCAGTTTTTGCCGTGACCCTCTCTACTCTTTCGCACATGCTATGCGGGTGAAATGATGATACCATGCCAAGTTTCAACATTTTCACAGTTTATTTTGTAGTGATTTTCAATTTCACGGTCATTTAGCTCTCTAAACAATTAGGTAAATGACAGGAAAAAAACAAATGATGTCAGAACATGTTGGAAATTGATGACGTCGCTTTGAATGCTGCATACTGAACACAAAAGAA
>NW_025229535.1:0-1064 GCF_018294505.1 Triticum aestivum | reverse complement strand
CCGTGACCCTCTATACTCTTTTGCACATGCTATGCGGGTGAAATGATGATACCATGCCAAGTTGCAACATTTTCATAGTTCATTTTGTAGTGATTTTCAATTTCACGGTCATTTAGCTCTCTAAACAATTAGGTAAATGACTGAAAACCAACAAATGATGTCAGAACATGTTGGAAATTGATGACGTCGCTTTGAATGCTGCATACTGAACACAAAAGAAGTCCGGAGTTCAAATAAGTTTAAAAAACATTGAACTGCCCGTGTAACAGATGAGTTCTCGTCCAAAACCCTGATACTCCGAAAGAGATTGTCCAGTTTGTACATGAAGTGCGTCCAGTTTTTGCCGTGACCCTCTCTACTCTTTCGAACATGCTATTCGGGTGAAATGATGATACCATTCCAAGTTTCAACATTTTCACAGTTCATTTCGTAGTGATTTTCAATTTCACGGTCATTTAGCTCTCTAAACAATTAGGTAAATGACTGAAAAACAACAAATGATGTCAGAACATGTAGGAAATTGATGACGTCGCTTTGAATGCTGCATACTGAACACAAAAGAAGTCCGGAGTTCAAATAAGTTTAAAAAACATTGAAGTGCCCGTGTAACAAATGAGTTCTCATCCGAAACCCTTCTCCGAAAGAGATTGTCCAGTTTGTACACGAAGTGCGTCCAGCTTTTGCCGTGACCCTCTCTACTCTTTCGCACATGCTATGCGGGTGAAATGATGATGCCATGCCAAGTTTCAACATTTGCACAGTTCATTTTGTAGTGATTTTTAATTTCACGATCATTTAGCTCTCTAAACAATTAGGTAAATGACTGAAAAACAACAAATGATGTCAGAACATGTTGGAAATTGATGACGTGTCTTTGAATGCTGCATACTAAACACAAAAGAAATCCGGAGTTCAAATAAGTTTAAAAAACATTGAAGTGCCCATGTAACAGATGAGTTCTCGTCCTAAACCTTGATACTCCGAAAGAGATTGTCCATTTTGTACATGAAGTGTGTCCAGTTTTTGCCCTGTCCCTCTCCACTCCTTCGCACATGCTATGCGGT
>NW_025229534.1:0-12500 GCF_018294505.1 Triticum aestivum | reverse complement strand
CCAGAACTCCGGCGAGCTGACGTGGCCTAGTTAATTAGCCACTAAACCACCACCTACAGACGCTGACAAGTGGGCCCAGGGCTTAGTCAAAGCTAACCAGCCCGGGGTCAACGCGGGATTAGCCCCTGTGACACTGACGTGTGGACCCCACACGTCAGGTTTGACCCGAGCCAGCTCTGTTGACCTGCTGATGTCACTGTGATGTCAGGCTGACGCAGTAAATGATATTTCTGGATTTAAATTAAATCAGGAAATTCAGAATATTATTTAAACTTCAAAAATTCATAACTTTTATTCTGTAACTCCAAATTGGACAAATTATATATGAAAAATGATCAGAAAAATCCAATCTATCCATCTGTACTATTTTCATGCATGATCAAACAAGTTAAATTGATGTTTTAATCAGAATAAGAAAAGGAACTTTAAAAGGCCATATTTGAATTTGAAATTTGAATCTTTGATTCAAATTTGCTCAAACCCTACTGGCTTTAGTTGCATTAGCCCAACACACTCATATTGCCATGTTCCATGCATGCATCATATTGTTGCATATTGTTTGGTAATGTTGTGTATCGGTATCCTTTGCGACAGGATCTGTTCCCGAGGAGTACCGTGATTACCCTAGCGAAGAACCGTATCCGTGCAACGAACCATCAGGCAAGCAACCAACCATTTGATCATATCGATACAATCCCATGTTCTCGCTCCTGCTCTCTTTTACTGCATTAAGACAACGCGATTCAAACTGCTGTGTGCTACGGTAGTTGAACCCATTTCCTCTGCATGACCTGTCATTGCCACAGTAACTAGATGAAACCCACTAGCATGTGTAGGAGTTGATTGAGCCCTATGTATGTGTTGTTCCTACCTTGCTATGCCTGCTATGCTTAGAGTCGTGTCAGGTCTGGTTCATCTGGGTGATGGGCTAGAGTGAAATGGTTATGTCGGTAATGAGAGTGGTGTGGTGAACACGATTTGGTAAAGGTATCGATGAGAGGCCATGTAGGAGTACATGGTGGGTTGTTTCATTGAAGCCGACCTTAAGCACTGAGATCTGTATGTGTGATTTAAGATTCAGCTACTACCATGCATTGGGCCCGAAACCAATGGACCCTCTCGGCTTCTTATTCACCCTAGTTCTCCGTCCAGGAGTTGCAAGTAGTTTCTCGTGTTTGTAGCCTACTGGAGGCCGTGGACAGCGCTGACCGTAGGGGTGGGCTGTGATGCGGTAGGTACGTGGCACGGTGTACCGAATACCCGTTAGGTATCTCGGGAACCCTGTTCACATCGTTCGGGGCCGTATGGGAAACCTCGGCCGGACTCCCTGCGGATGGAACCTGAATAGGCGATAAACCCGGACTGGAGGCTTAGGTGATTAGGTAGGTCGTGGCCGACACCCACGTTGGGCTTCCGCTTGAAGGTTGCCGAGTACATGTCGTGTAAACGACGGTAAGTGGTGAGAGCGTGTATGAAGAAGTACACCCCTGCAGGGTTAACATGATCTATTCGAATAGCCGCGTCCGCGGTAAAGGACTACTTGGTTGCCTATACAGTTCATAGACAAGTAAATGGAAACTACTAAAAGCCTCAAGATAAGTGTGAGTGCCGAGGATGGCTCTTCCGTAGGAAGACGGAGGTGGATCCTCGGTAGTGTATTGAAGTGGTGAGTAGTGGACTCGTGTGCGCAAAACCATTTCAAGCTGGAGTATCGTAGGATAGTCTAGCCAAGAGTCAAAGCTGGCTTGCTGCAATAACTCCACCAACCCTTCTTGATACTATGCATGTATGTAGGATCTGATGTAAGTCTTGTTGAGTACCTTTGTACTCATGTTGCTATAATCCACATTTTTACAGAAGACGCTGCAACCCCTTCTGATGGGTTCTATGTAGACGTTGACATCAACGAGTAGGCTAAAGACCCAGGTGGTGACCCTGAGCTTGTGATGGACCACGTAGTATAGCTAGGCTTTCCAAGCCTCTTTTATTTTACTAGTTGTCTGTACCCAGACAATGTACTTCCGCTGCTGGCTTGTATGACTGTATGACTTGTATGTTGGGTCGTGAGACCCGTACCTTTGTGAATGTTATGTATGGCTCCCTGAGCCTTAAATAAAGTACTTGTGTCATAGAGTCATGTTGTGATGCTTCGTTGTATTTGCACATATCGAGCATATTGTGTGTATGATTGAAATGCTTGGTATGTGTGGGATCTGACTATCTAGTTGTTTATCTTTAGTAGCCTCTCTTACCGGGAAATGTCTCCTAGTGTTACCGCTGAGCCATGGTAGCTTGCTACTGCTCTGGAACACTTAGGCTGGCCGGCATGTGTCCTTCTTCGTTCCTGTGTCTGTCCCTTCGGGGAAATGTCACGCTTTGAGTACCGGAGTCCTGCTAGCCTAGTGCTACAGCCCGGACCCACTTGCTGATGACCGACACGTTCGAAGCTGGGTCATGGATGCCTGTCCCTGTAAGTCTGTGCCACTTTGGGTTTACGACTAGTCATGTCAGCCCGGGCTCCTTATCATATGGATGCTAGCGACACTATCATATACGTGAGCCAAAAGGCGCAAACGGTCCCGGGAAAAGGTAAGACGACACCCGTGGGGATACCGTGCGTGAGGCCGCAAAGTGATATGAGGTGTTACCAGCTAGATCGATGTGACATCGAGTCGGGGTCCTGACAGCGTTGGCATCAGAGCCGGACTGCCTGTAGGTTCTCCAAGCCAAACTGGTCGATGTTGAGTCTAGAAATTCTTTAATTATATGTAGGGGAATTGTTTGTGGGATGGAACGTAAGGCTCTTTTTACTCCTCTATCTTATGACATTCTGATCTGAGTCAGTCCATTCTTCCACTGGGGGTTAAGGAATTAGGATCTGTTCTCTCTATCAGGATCACGAGTTACTAATCAGTAGTACCTTATAAGTTTGACGGATACAAGCCTAGTTCAGTTCTACTACCACATTATGTTGTTCGAATGGTTTCAGAACTTTGATATGGTGATGTTGAGTGTGTACGAAATCCTTTGTCAAATGTCTCAAAATCCTTTTTGAGCATTTACAGCTGTTATGCTGCCGAAATTTTGCTAGAAATTCTAATGCCTTTGCATTATGATTGTGCTTTCAGATGGCCACTCGCGACCTCAATCAAGTGGTTCGCCTGACTCGATGCCTAGATGTACCCGGCCATACTGCTAAGTTGGTCAGGGTAATGACTGAGGCTGGATACCGCTGGTATCTTGAGTACACGGTCGAAGAGCAATTTTGGGACTTCAATCAAAGCCAGTATCTCTGCACTGTCCGGATATTTCCATCTTATCCTGGATCCACCGAGCCTCTTCACTGTTCCTATGGACTCGGGGTTACCATTGAGATGGCTGTGCAGGACGCCGCCTACTCTATGATGACCATTATGCGAGTCAGATCTGGTTTATTTCGGGACTCTGATTTCCGGTATATGCCAGGATCACTTCCGGGAGCACAAGGGTATCTCCAGGCTATCTATGCTGACTCCACTCAGGAGGATTCACGGACTCGCACCACTGCTGAGATGCTCGAGGATAAGGACCGTGAAAATCGGGCCTTAAGGTTAGAGCTCTTCAATACCCGTGCTGACCACTGGGCTACTTTGACTCGGTTCGCACCGGCGGTGCAAGCTGGATATTCAGATATGCGCGATCTCTATCCTGTGAGATCTGCTCTGCTAGACGTGATGGTTTGGCGTGATGTAGGAGGCATCACCCCACCTCGCGGTCCCCGCAGGCCACCGTTTGTTGGTCCAAGGCCTCATCCTAGCCCCTATGGTCCACAAGCTCCGCGAGACCGTCTGTTTCCGGATGATCATGTTGAACTTCCAGGCTATGGAGGTGACTTCTACGAGGACTACTACGGATCGGTCTGAGTTAGTGATAGTATCACTAGTTCGCACTAGCTGTGTCATCTATCGTCCCGCGTGACTCGTGGGATATGACCTAGTTTGTACTCTTTCCGGAGATGTAGAAAAATAATGTATAGGATCTTGGAATGCCTCCGATGAGATGTAATCCTCTTTTCACCGTAATAGTACTTTGTTTGGTCTTGTACTAAACCCGGTATGGTGTGTATGACGATGGAATAAAAGAAGCAGTTTCTGTATCTACCATGTCATACGGATGATCATCTTGCATTCCGAGTTATTCCTTACATTATGTATCCTATGTCGGAATTTTACCATCCTGACTAAATCATTGTCTTGTTTACCTAGGATGGTCAACACGCGCGCTAACCCTGCTTCCCAAGAGCAGGCCGAAGGCAGTGAAGCCAGGAATGAAAATCTGCCTCATCCTCCTTCACTAGCCGAGGTTATGATGGAAGCTGAGAGAAACAAGCGGGAGACAAACCGTTTGTTGGAGCGTATTGAACAGAATACAGCACACCATCAGAGGGCTAACGTGGTGTCACTCAGTGATTTTATCAAATTGCATCCACCCACGTTCCACCACTCCGTCGAGCCTCTCGACGCTGATGACTGGCTTCGCAGTATCTCTCACAAGCTGCGTTCCGCGCTGGTAGTGGAGGCTGACAAGGTCACCTTTGCTGCATATCATCTTGAAGGCCCTGCCAGTCTTTGGTGGGAGAATTATGGAGCTATGCGCCCAGCGGGCCATGTCACCACTTGGGCTGAGTTCAGCGAGGCTTTCCGTGAACATCACATTCCGGAGGGTCTCATGGACCGTAAACGTGAAGAATTTTGCAGTTTCACCCAAGGCCGACTTTCTGTGGATGCCTATAGCAGAGAGTTTGGTAATCTCGCCCGATATGCAACTGAGGAAGTGTCTACTGACGCCAAGAAGCAAGCAAGGTTCCGTAAGGGCCTTAGTCCTGAGCTTCGCCGCGACCTCCGTCTGCATGAGTGCACATCTTTTTCGAAACTTGTCAACAAAGCCATCAGTGCTGAAACTGGTCAGACTGACTATGACGCAACACGCAAGCATGGACGTGACATGGGTTCCTCATCCGGTGCTGGTCCTCAGAAGCGCCGCGTGTGGGTACCCAACACCGCCCTGCCACCCAGGTTCACAACGAGGCCATCCTTCCAGGCGCCTCGCCCTGTTCAACAGTCTGCACCGGCCAAGCCCTATGGGGGTCCAACCAATAATGCTCCTCCACGTACCAGTTCCGTGACTTGTTTCAAGTGTGGGGAATCTGGTCACTATATGCGTGAGTGTCCCCAGACCAACCCCAATCAATCTGCTAAAGCTGTTGGCCGTGGCAAGCCGACAGGGAAGGTGTTTCATGCTAAACCGGTCACCGCTTCACGTGGCCATGTCAACTGTATCTCTGCCAAAGAAGCTCAAGAGGACCCCAACGTCGTTCTCGGTACGCTTCTTGTTAATTGCCACCCGGCATCTGTTCTTTTCGATACAGGAGCCTCTCATTCTTTTATATCCGAAAATTATGCTCGTTTTCATAACGTTGCATTCTGTGACTTGCCGTCCACTATGGAAATTTCTACCCCTGGTTCTAGATGGCAGACCTCTAGGGTAAGTTATGGAAATGAAATCCAAGTCGACAGACTTGTTTTCCTCGCATCTTTGATAGCCCTTAAATCTTCAGATATTAATATCATTCTGGGTATGGACTGGATGTCAGCTCATCATGCCCAAATTGATTGCTTCTCTAGGACTGTTCAACTCACCCATCCTTCGGGGAAGATAGTCAATGTCTTGACCCGAATAGCCAAGCGACAATTATATTCTCTTAACGCCAGCCCTTTGCCAGACCTTGAGGACGTGCCGGTAGTCCGTGACTTCCCGGATGTCTTTCCAGAGGAATTGCCAGGTGTTCCACCTGACAGGGATGTTGAGTTCGTAATCGACCTCATCCCCGGAACCGTTCCGATTGCTAGAAGACCTTATAAGATGGCACCACTAGAACTAGCCGAGCTTAAGAAGCAACTCGATGAATCCTTGAAAACGGGTTTCATCCGCCCTAGTTCATCTCTGTGGGCTTGCCCCGTCCTATTCGTCAAGAAGAAGGATGGTACGGACCGGATGGTTGTAGATTACCGACCTGTCAATTTGGTCACAATCAAGAACAAATATCCACTTCCCAGGATCAACGATCTGTATGATCAGCTCGTTGGATCCTCAGTCTTCTCCAAGATGGATTTGAGGTTGGGCTACCATCAAATCAAAATCAGAAACGGGGACATTCCTAAAACGGCCTTTGTTACTCGTTATGGCCAATACGAGTACACCGTCATGTCCTTCGGATTAACCAACGCTCCAGCCACCTTTTCTCGGTTAATGAACTCAATCTTCATGGAGTATTTGGATAAATTCGTCGTAGTTTATCTCGATGATATACTCATCTACTCCAAGAACGAGGAAGAACATGCCGAACATTTAAGGCTAGTGTTGAAGAAACTTCGAGAGCATCACCTTTATGCCAAATTTTCAAAATGTGAATTCTGGTTGTCAGAAGTGACCTATCTGGGTCATGTAATATCTGGTAAAGGTATTGCTGTTAACCCTGAGCGAGTTCAAGCCGTCCTTAATTGGACTCCACCCGAATCGGTCAAGCAAGTTCGGAGTTTTCTAGGCTTAGCGAGCTATTGTCGTCGCTTTGTCGAGAACTTCTCCAAAGTTGCTAAACCTCTAACCGAACTCCTCAAGAAAGATAAGAAGTTCGAATGGACTCCACAATGTGAGCACAGCTTTCAGGAACTGAAAAGACGCCTGACCTCTGCTCCCGTGCTGGTACCGCCAGACTTCTCCAAGGACTTTGTTATCTACTGCGACGCCTCGCGACAAGGACTAGGTTGCATTCTCATGCAAGATCGACACGTAATTGCTTACGCTTCACGGCAATTGCACCCACATGAGGAGAATTATCCTACTCATGATCTAGAGCTTGCAGCCGTAGTCTATGCACTTAAGACCTGGCGACATTACCTCCTCGGTAATCGTTGCGAAATATTCACTGATCACCAAAGCCTGAAGTACATTTTCACCCAACCGGATTTGAATCTCAGGCAGAGACGTTGGGTTGAATTGATCACAGACTTCGACTTAGGAATAACCTACACCCCAGGGAAAGCCAACATCATGGCTGATGCGCTAAGTCGTAAATCTTATTGTAACAACCTGATGTTACAACAAAGTCAACCGCTTCTCCATGAGGAATTTCGGAAGCTTAACCTTCACATTATACCTCAAGGTTTTCTTTCCACCTTGGTGGCAAAACCTACCCTTACGGATCAAATTATCAAAGCACAGAAGGTAGATCCGGGAATCTCCCGCATCAAGAGAAACATTCAGAAAGGAATTGCGAATTGCTTCTCCATTAATGATCAAGGGGTCGTATACTTCGGGGATCGACTAGTGGTTCCCAAAGTGCGCAACCTGAGGCGATTGATCCTTAAGGAAGCTCATGAATCTCCTCTCACCATTCATCCCGGTAGTACTAAAATGTATCAGGACCTACGCCAGAGGTTCTGGTGGACTAGGATGAAGAGAGAAATTGCTCAGTATATTGCAAATTGCGACATCTGTCGACGTGTAAAAGAAGAGCATCAACGGCCTGCTGGCACCCTTCAACCCTTAGCTATTCCTGAATGGAAATGGGATAAAATTGGTATGGATTTCATTACCGGTTTTCCCAGGACCAAGAGAGGGAATAATGCTATCTTCGTCGTGGTCGATCGTCTTCCCAAAGTAGCTCATTTCTTACCTGTTCGTGAGAGTATAACCGCTAGTCAGCTGGCAGATTTGTACATCTCCCGAATAGTGTCTCTCCATGGTGTTCCTTTGGAAATTAACTCGGATCGAGGAAGTCTTTTCACCTCTCGATTTTGGGAAAGTTTCCAAAATGCTATGGGAACCCGTCTCTCCTTTAGCACCGCTTTCCACCCTCAGTCGAGTGGTCAAGTGGAACGCGTCAATCAGATTCTAGAAGACATGCTTCGAGCCTCCGTTATCTCTTTCGGAATGGACTGGGAGAAGTGCCTTCCATTTGCCGAATTCGCTTACAACAACAGCTATCAATCTAGCTTGGGTAAAGCCCCTTTTGAAGTTCTCTATGGACGACGATGTCGAACACCCCTTAACTGGTCAGAGACCGGGGAAAGACAATTCTTTGGCCCGGATATGATTCAGGAAGTAGAAGAACAAGTTCGTATCGTTCGTGAAAAGTTGAAAACAGCCCAATCTCGTCAAAAGAGTCAATATGACCGAAAACATAAGGCTATGACTTTCGAGGTTGACGAGAAGGCTTATCTTCGGGTCACCCCTCTGAAGGGAACCCATCGTTTCGGTATCAAAGGCAAATTGGCTCCTCGTTACATTGGACCTTTTCGCATTCTTGCCAAACGAGGAGAAGTTGCCTACCAGTTGGAACTACCTCCGCACCTCTCCAGAGTTCACGATGTCTTCCACGTTTCTCAACTCAGGCGTTGCTTCTCGGATCCTATCCGTGAAGTGGACCACGAAATGCTTGATCTCCAAGATGATCTTACATATCGAGAGTACCCCATTCGTATCCTCGATCAAGCCGAACGTACCACGCGACGTCATAATATAAAGTTTCTCAAGGTTCAATGGTCGCACCATTCTGAGGATGAAGCAACTTGGGAAAGGGAGGATCGTCTTCGACTTGAATATCCCGCCTTCTTCTCGGAGGAACCCAAATCTCGGGACGAGATTCTTTTGAGTGGGGGTGAGTTGTCACACCCTAGCTAGTCATGCATTAGAGTGTTGCATCATGTTTACTCTTTCATCAGAAACTTGAAATGGGGATGACAGAACCCCCAGTCCCCTCTGAAACCAACTAGGGTTACTAAAATAATTTTTCAATGAACCTGAAATGCCCTTCTAAAATGCCCATCATTTTTGTCTTGGTTCAGAACCTCTGCCAAAAGTGGTGCACATTTTCCTAGGCCATCCTAGGGTTTTTGGATTAAATCATAAATATTTGAATTTGGGCATTTAAAATAATATAAAATATTTAAATGCTCAAATATCTCCAAACTAAAATGTTTCATGTTGGAAATAATCCAACTATGGGCCAGGAATAGTTTGGTGATTTTTGAAGTTGCCTAGGTATTTTATTTAATTCAACAAAGTTGCAGATATATTAAATAAAAACAGAAATAGAAAAAAAAGGGGGAAAACTTACCTGGCTTCCTCCCTGTGCGGCCCAGCCAGCTGGCCGGCCCAGCAAGCCAGCCCAGCCCACCACCGCCGTCGTCCTCCTGGCGCCAGTCGGCCAGGCGTGTGGCCAGCGCGCGCGCACGGCCGGAGCGCCACGCCACCAGCCCGTCTGCCTGCCTCCCTCGCCAGCGCGACGCCGCGGCGCTTCTTCTCGGTGCCGCCCCGATCCCCTGGCCTTATCCCTCTCTCTCTCCCGTGCTGCTCCCTCCCTCTCTCTCACGGCCGAACACCACCGTCGCCGCCGTTCGCCATAGCCGCCGTCTCCGACCACCCCTCGCTCCCCCGACTAGCTCAGGAGCTCCGCCTCGACTCCCTCTTCCTCCCCACCGCTCCACGGGTCTCCGGAAGCCCTGCATCGCCGCCACGTCGCCGTTCCCCTCTTCGGGCTCCGACCACCGTCGCCGTCAAATTCGTCGTCTCCGGCGCGTCCCCGAGCCCGCTTCGACGCCCACTGCAACCGCGGTGAGCCCCCGAGTCGTTTCCCCCTTCTCCCCTGGTCTCTCCCGACCTCTAGGCCCTAGCCCCACCTCGGCCGAGAGCTCCACGCCGCTGACGATGTCGCCGTCGTGGCCACGGTCGCCGTAGCGCCCAACCGAGCACACCATCGTGCTCCACACCTCACTAGGAGCACGTAGCACACACCAACACCTCCCCTAACGCCCTGCAACGCCGTTTCCGACCGCACCCGAACTCCGGCCGCCGCAGCCGAGCTCGCCGTCGTCAACTCCGGCCACCCCGAGCCCAACCACCACCACCAATAGTCGCGGCTCAACCTCAGCAACACGTAGATGCCTTCCGCCGTCCATTTGGTTGCCGGAATGGCAAAAAGCACTTTCGCCGCCGTCTCGGACCTCGCCGGTGGGGTTTGACTTGTCCGACCTGGGGTTTGACCCCCCAGGGTCACTGACGCGTGGGCCCTGTCGGCCAGGTGGTTAGGTTAGCGCTAACTACTGTTAGTCAACCCCCCTGACACTGATAGTGGGCCCCAGCGCCTCTAATCCCTAATTAGGATTAAATTAAACCTGTTAAACCCCCCCTGTCACTGACGTGTGGCCCCCACACGTCAGGTTTGACTTCAGCCAGCCACAGTTGACCACTGACGTCATGCTGACGTCATGCTGGCGCAATAATTATATTCTGGATTTAAATTAAATCAGGAAATTCCAGAATATTATTTAAACTTCAAAAATTCATAACTTTTATTCTGTAACTCCAAATTGGACAAATTATATATGAAAAATGATCAGAAAAATTCAATCTATCCATCTGTACTATTTTCATGCATGATCAAACAAGTTAAATTGATGTTTTAAGCAGAACAAGGAAAAGCACTTTAAAAGGCCATGTTTGAGTTTGAAATTTGAATCTTTGATTCAAATTTGTTCAAACCCCTCTTGTTTTAGTTGCATTAGCCCAACACACTCATATTGCCATGTTTCATGCATGCATCATATTGTTGCACATTGTTTGGTGATGCTTGTGTATCGATGTCCTTTGCGACAGGTTCTGCCCCCGAGGAGTACCGTGATTACCCTAACGAAGAACCGTATCAGTGCATCGAACCATCAGGCAAGCAACCAACCATTTGATCATATCGATACAATCCCATGTTCTCGCTCCTGCTCTCTTTTACTGCATTAAGACAACGCGATTCAAACTGCTGTGTGCTACGGTAGTTGAACCCATTTCCTCTGCATGACCTGTCATTGCCACAGTAACTAGATGAAACCCACTAGCATGTGTAGGAGTTGATTGAGCCCTATGTATGTGTTGTTCCTACCTTGCTATGCCTGCTATGCTTAGAGTCGTGTCAGGTCTGGTTCATCTGGGTGATGGGCTGGAGTGAAATGTTATGTTGGTAAGGAGAGTGGTGTGGTGAACACGATTTGGTAAAGGTATCGATGAGAGGCCATGTAGGAGTACATGGTGGGTTGTTTCATTGAAGCCGACCTTAAGCACTGAGATCTGTATGTGTGATTTAAGAATCAGCTACTACCATGCATTGGGCTCGAAACCAATGGACCCTCTCGGCTTCTTATTCACCCTAGTTCTCCGTCCAGGAGTTGCAAGTAGTTTCTGGTGTTTGTAGCCTACTGGAGGCCGTGGACAGCACTGACCGTAGGGGTGGGCTGTGATGCGGTAGGTACGTGGCCGGGTGTACCGAATACCCGTTAGGTATCTCGGGAACCCTGTTCACATCGTTCGGGGCCGTATGGGAAACCTCGGCCGGACTCCCTGCGGATGGAACCTGAATAGGCGATAAACCTGGACTGGAGGCTTAGGTGATTAGGTAGGTCGTGGCCGACACCCACGTTGGGCTTCCGCTTGAAGGTTGCCGAGTACATGTCGTGTAAACGACGGTAAGTGGTGAGAGCGTGTATGAAGAAGTACACCCCTGCAGGGTTAACATGATCTATTCGAATAGCCGCGTCCGCGGTAAAGGACTACTTGGTTGCCTATACAGTTCATAGACAAGTAAATGGAAACTACTAAAAGCCTCAAGATAAGTGTGAGTGCCGAGGATGGCTCTTCCGTAGGAAGACGGAGGTGGATCCTCGGTAGTGTATTGAAGTGGTGAGTAGTGGACTCGTGTGCGCTAAACCATTTCAAGCTGGAGTATCGTAGGATAGTCTAGCCAAGAGTCAAAGCTGGCTTGCTGCAATAACTCCACCAACCCTTCTTGATACTATGCATGTATGTAGGATCTGATGTAAGTCTTGCTGAGTACCTTTGTACTCATGTTGCTATAATCTACATTTTTACAGAAGACGCTGCAACCCCTTCTGATGGGTTCTATGTAGACATTGACATCAATGAGTAGGCTAAAGACCCAGGTGGTGACCCTGAGCTTGTGATGGACCACGTAGTATAGCTAGGCTTTCCAAGCCTCTTTTATTTTACTAGTTGTCTGTACCCAGACAATGTACTTCCGCTGCTGGCTTGTATGACTGTATGACTTGTATGTTGGGTCGTGAGACCCGTACCTTTGTGAATGTTATGTATGGCTCCCTGAGCCTTAAATAAAGTACTTGTGTCATAGAGTCATGTTGTGATGCTTCGTTGTATTTGCACATATCGAGCATATTGTGTGTATGATTGAAATGCTTGGTATGTGTGGGATCTGACTATCTAGTTGTTTATCTTTAGTAGCCTCTCTTACCGGGAAATGTCTCCTAGTGTTACCGCTGAGCCATGGTAGCTTGCTACTGCTCTGGAACACTTAGGCTGGCCGGCATGTGTCCTTCTTCGTTCCTGTGTCTGTCCCTTCGGGGAAATGTCACGCTTTGAGTACCGGAGTCCTGCTAGCC
>NW_025229533.1:16112-21759 GCF_018294505.1 Triticum aestivum | reverse complement strand
GCCAATAAGTTTGTGCAACGTTCTTTACAAAATAGCTTCTAAGGTGATAGCTAACAGACTGAAACAGATTTTGCCTGATATTATCTCCCAGGAACAATCAGCCTTTGTGCCGGGCAGGCTCATCACCGACAACATCATATGCGCTTATGAGTGCCTTCACTTCATGAAGAGAAACAGGTCGAAGAGCAATAGCTTTTGTGCACTCAAACTTGACATGATGAAGGCCTATGACAGGTTGGAGTGGCCATATTTGCAGGCCATAATGGTTAAACTGGGTTTTGACCAGTCATGGATTAACACGGTGATGGGTATGATTAACTCCGTATCATTCTCTGTTTTATTTAATGGAGAGAGGTTAGAACAGTTTAAACCTACAAGAGGTATTAGATAGGGAGATCCCATTTCCCCTTATCTCTTTTTGATTGCACCAGAGGGCCTTTCGTGCCTTTTAAAATCTCGTTCTTAGTCATCAGCTCTTCAAGGCATTAAGGTGGCACCTACAGCTCCGGCAGTAAACCACCTATTGTTCGCAGATGACAGCCTGTTGCTCTTCGAATCGAGTATCAAGGGTGCTAATGAAGTATCAAACCTGCTTAATGCTTATTGTGCCGCCTCAGGGCAGAGAATCAATAATGAGAAATCTTCAATATTTTTAGCTCAGGTTGTCCTCAAGCAATGAAAGAAGGCATTATGAACTCTTTGAATGTACACAATGAATCCCTCAGTGACTAATACCTGGGAATGCCTACAAATGTTGGTCAATCAGTCAATGGAACATTTAGATATCTTCGGGACAGAGTTTGGGAGAAAGTCAGAGGGTGATGGAGAAGTTATTATCTGCGGCCGGAAAAGAAGTCTTAATTAAGAGTGTAGCTCAAGCTATCCCTGTTTACTCTATGGCTTGTTTCAGATTGCCAAGAAGCCTTTGTGACATCATTACTTCGATCATTCGTCAATTTTGGTGGGGAAGTAAGCGTGGAAAACAGAAACCCTGCTGGGTATCATGGGATGTTATGACTCTCCCAAAATGCCTTGGGGGCATGGGATTCAGAGATATAGAGGCGTTCAACCAGGCATTGCTCTCCCGTCAGGCTTGGAGGATTTTAGAAGACCCGCTAACGCTTAGCTCAAGAATTCTCAAGGCAGTATATTTCCCTTCGGGCTCTTTTTTGGATGCTGAACTTGGGCCTCACCCATCATGGATCTGGTGGTCACTTCTTGATGGCAGAGAGATCCTCAGGCAGGGTCTTATTAGGAGTATTGGAGATGGTAAATCCACGCATATTTGGACAACAAACTGGATACCGAGGACATGTTTGAAGCGGCCGATACAGTCTCTTATTCAGGAACCACCGACAATGGTCTCGGAGCTCATTGATGTTACAACTGCAACATGGAATGCCGAACTGGTTCGCTCGGTATTTACAGCATATGATGCAGAGCCGAGTCTCCAAATTCCACTCTGTACTCGGCAGATTGAGGATTTTTGGGCTTGGCATGAGGATACGAAAGGGATCTTCTCAGTGAGGTCATGTTACCGTATGATAATCAACACAAAACTGTCCAGAGAAGGCTGGCTGGAAGAAAATGCAGGGCGGTCGAGTACCGACGTGGAAGGTAAAGCATGGTCCTCGCTTTGGCATCTACGGGTTCCTTCAAAACTGAAAGTTTTTCCGTGGAGGTTGGCGCAACAATCGTTGCCAACTGGAGACCTGTTAAACCACAGAAATATGGTAACTACCAGTGTGTGCGGTATGTGTGGTGCTGAGGATAGCTGGCGCCACTCTCTGATGCAATGCAACATGTCTAGATGTGTTTGGGCCCTAGCAAAAGAAGAGATGGTGCATCACATGCTATGTACCAAAGAATCTGATGCGAAGTCCTGGTTGTTCACCATGCATGATAGCCTGACATGGGATGAGTTCACTACAATGGTAGTTACTCTGTGGGAAATCTGGAGTGCTCGGAGGAAGGCGATACACGAATCCATATTCCAAAGTCCACATTCCATCCATGGGTTCGTTTCCTCGTATCTCTCGGAGATTAAGGTACTTCAGCCAACTAGTGCAATCAAGCCTCCAAGATCAGCTCCCAGTCTACGGCATTGGATCCCTCCACCCGATGGGATGTTCAAAATCAATGTTGATGCAGCAGTGTCGCGGCATGGCAGTTTTGGAGCACTTGCAGCTATTTGCAGGAGCGGAGATGGCTTTTTCCAGGGAGCTTCGGCAGTATATTTCAACAATATTAGCGATCCCGCCACCCTCAAGGCGCTTGCCACCAGAGAAGCCCTTGCCTTGGCGGAGGACCTCTACATTCAAAAGATTTCAGTTGCTTCCGATTGCTTGGAATTAGTGGAAGCCATCAACAAGGGGTCGTCTTCAGTCTACAGCGCCATTCTAAATGAGATAAAGGACCGCTCTTTGGCCTTTTCACATGCTACTTTTCAGCACGAAAATAGAACTTCGAATACCGAAGCGCACAATCTAGCAAAGCACGCACTTTCTCTAGGGGCTGGCCACCATGCTTGGTTAGGTCAGCCCGGTGATCTTAACTTCGTCCCTGTAAACAATGTGACGGATGAATAAAGCTTTGTATGATTGCCTCAAAAAAACTAATAAAAGAGCATCACCTCAGAAAAAAAAGTCAATTACGCCAGTGATGCTTGAACTTGGCACGAAAAGTCACTTTAGTGCTAAAACTTGCGGTATACATTGAACTGGTGCAACGACTTGGCTTAGGCATGCAAATACGGTGCAAAATGCAACTGTATATGCCCACGGGGCTGACTAGGCATGAAAGCATGGCGTGGGTCCACTGTCAGCGACCCAATATTGGAGACTTTTGGCCCGCTTCTTTGCAAAAACACCCTCAACATTTCTCTCCTCACAAAAAAGCCAATGACATGGGTAAAAATAATTAGTTGTCTCAGCATCCTACATACATTATATGAGAAAAAGCAAAATTGGTCAACTGCAGACTAAATCCGAGGACCTGTTGGTACAGGGCGTGTGCAACTAGCCACCCCAACCTTGGGAATTTGTTGTCTCATATGAATACATATCTTTTATACATTTTTCCTTAAAGAATGTAAATTAAGATTTTTGATACGTACAAGTTTAAAAAGATGGCTTAGGAACTCGAACTAGCGACCACATAAAGACCTGTAACCAATCCTTCCACTCCAATTAGAAAATTTTCATCTAATTTCATAAAATACTCAATTGTTAATTTTATACTATAAATATTAAATAAGGAAATATAGAAATATTTGTATAAGTCATTTAAACAAGTTTGTACATATTCAAATAAATGCTCATATAAGTAAAACAAATCACAATTTTACTAAAACTAGTCATCCTTTAGGAAAAAAATATGTTGGTTCAAGAAGTTGTTTTAATAAAGATTGTGTGTTTTCTAAAAAAAACATGTATTAACACACAAATAGAAAAATATATACTGGTGGGATATATCCGCGTGTTATAAATATTATATACATAACAATGAAATAACTTACTCAAAAATTGTCAAGTATTATTTTGAAATATTCATGTACTTAGTTTATGAATTATAATTTTTTTTGTATAATTAAAGAATACGAATATTTCTTAAATTATAATTCATAATAATAATTATTATTAATTATAGAAACGTTTAAACAATTATACACATAATTTTACAACTCATAGGTATGTTGTTTAAAATAATGTCTGTATAATAAGAAATACTCATAATTTAGACAATAAAGTGTTGATATGAATATTCAATAGTGGTAATACTTAAGTTATGTAAAAAAATTATATAGGTCACAAGTGAAAATTATACAGAAGTTGATGGTCATAAATATTTAGTAAACGTTTGTATTCAATTTTTTATATAATTTAAATATGAGCCACGAGTGTACAAAAATGTTTGTATTCATTAAACATTTTGAATGCTTTTATTTACTAACCATAGATTTTCTTGTATAATATTTATAGCATAGTAATATTTGAACATTATTTTATTTCTTACTACATGTATGTTGCGAATATCATAAAAACAATTACCGCGTACAAAATGAGCCGCACTAACTGTAGTCCATGCCCAGTGAGTGTCATTGTCATAAGATATTTAGGCTAGCTATCCAATACGTCCGTGGAAAATGTTGTGGCTGCAGTGGCTAGTACCTTGCGTGTGCATGCTGCAGTTCTTTTGTTCGACAGAGTGCAGGACTAATTTTTGTGATTATTTACACTTTGTACTACTGACAGGGGGGACCCAGCTCGCTGGGGCTTTCTTGTGAAAAAAAATCCAAGGGTAATTTTGCAAATTAACAGGGCACACGCCCTGCATCTTGCGTCCTGACAGTAAACCCATGCCATCCTGTCACGCCTAGTCAGCCCTGTGGGCGTATTCAATTGCATTTTGCACCGTATTTGCACAAGGAAGCCAAGTTGTTGCACCGATTCAATGTTCACAAGTTTTAGCACTAAAGTGATTTTTTCACGCCAAGTTCAAGCGCAGGTGGTGTAATTGACTCAAAACTAATAAATGAGCACCAACCTTGGAGCAGCAATGAACGGTCCGAAAAATCGACTAGCCCAAATTCGATTTTCAGGCAACTAATTGGAACTACTAGTATAGCCCGTGCGGCGGCCCGCCCCGCCTGGTGATACATTGTATTTATATGGATCGTAAAGGCCATTCTTACATTTTTAATGATAGAATCGCATGACTAAAACCAAGAAAGAGTTATAAAAGATGGAAAATGAGTACATTTATTGCAGCCATGTATGATAAATACTGATGAACGGAAGGGTACAGGCTACTAATAAAGTCTACTTATTGGCACAGTATACAGACCATTATATGGAACATATCATATACAATGATACAGCTGCATGAAAGTAAATGATTGCACACGGCCTAGTTGAGTTAAATCATCCTAGTGTAGCCCTCTGTAGGATAGTTTGTAATGAAGTAGTAAAGTGCTTTCACAAATACTTGTGCCTGTCCAACGGTTGTCTTTGCTCCTTTGTATGTAATGATGGGATCATCTTTGTGAGGACGTTGGGGTACATGCGAAGAAGTGCCACGTCGGAGAAATTATTGCATATTTCCCCGAAGATCATTGTTTGTCTTGCAAATTCATTCTGTTGGGTACTTACTTGCTGGGGAGCCATGTTGAATTTTCATGCCCGCGCGGTGGCACGCCGCGCCTATTGATACTTTATGTGAGGAATTATGTGTACGGTAATATTAAATTTTGTATAGAAATCATTTTATTCACTTTTTACGTATTCACTTCAATTTTTATATTATGGTGTATGTACAAAAAATTACATTGGTACAAATGCTATAATCTTTCATAAAGAAAAGTTTTATTGAATGAAAAGAGTTTTACATAAAGGGAATACATATTGATATTGCATGGTAAATTTCTGATTCTTTGTTAATTCAAAGCATCCTTGTTTGACCGCCCATTGATTTTGTGTTCGTAATGTAATGATAGCTGAGGAAGTATCACATCAGTAGTTAACATGATAGAGCTTGTATATGGGGCAAAGAATGTGCATGAACCTATGCTTGAATGAGTAATTTATGACCATGGACTTTATATTAGCTATACATCAAGATATTATCTGTGTGTACAACTGGAAGTACC
>NW_025229533.1:9713-12188 GCF_018294505.1 Triticum aestivum | reverse complement strand
CCCCTACCGTGCTTTGTATTGTCGAAACCCAAATAAATGGTGCACGTGTAGAAATGCTAGCTAGTACTCTTGGTTATGATAGAGCTTATGCTATTAATAGTAGTGGTAGGAGTGGAGGCATTGGTATTTTTTGGAATAACACAGTGGATGTTGAAATCTAGGGTGATTCGGTGTACCATATTGATGCTAAGATAACTGAATCAGGTACCGATCCGTGGAGGCTGTCCTGCTTTTATGGAGAGGCTCAGACACAGTCGAGGCACCAAACATGGGACCTCATGAGAGGTATTTGCAGTCTGAGCGCCCTGCCATGGTTATGTATAGGCGATTTTAATGAGGTTTTACGTCCAGAAGAACATCAAGGAGTTGCAAACCGGAGTAATGCATAGATACAAGGGTTTAGAGACGCTGTTGATGATTGCATGCTTATGGACGTTGGCTATCAAGGGAGGTTTTGGACCTTTGAGAAAAAAGTCACCGGAGGAACTTATACTCGGGTGCGACTGGATCGGGCACTAGCAAACGCGGACTGGATGTCTAGGTTCGCAATGGAAGAAGTGACACATCTAACTGCTGCTACTTCTGATCATGGCCCAATATTGTTGCGTACAGAGGGCGGACAGAGCCAAGGAGCACCGAAGAGAAGCTTCAAGTATGAAACAATTTGGGAAACGCATGAGGCCTGGAAAGAGAGCATAACAACAATGTGGGGCGCGGGGGAACCGGCAACAAATATTGAGTCTTTGAAGAATAAGTTGGGTGCAGTTTCTCAAGATCTGGACGGTGGAATTTTAATACTTTCGGTAGTGTGAGAAAGGAGATAAAGCGTATCAAAACTGAACTTGAGCAGTTGAGGAATGACCCTTTGCGTGACAGACCAAGCCATCGAGAGCTGAAAATGAATGAGAAGTTGGTAGAACTGTATCACCGTGAGGAGCTTATGTGGAGGCAGAGGGCCAGGCTAGAGTGGCTAACCGCAGGGGACAGGAACACCAAAATTTTCCATATGAGGGCTAGTATCAGGAGGAGAAAGAACATGCTTAAAGCCCTCTCAAATGCTTTCAGGGTACAGGTTGATGACCCAACGCAGCTCAAGGCTATGGTCCAAGAATTTTATGAAAATCTATATACTACTGAAGGGGTGCAGGACATAGAAGAGGTGACGAACCATGTACCTTCCAAGGTAACTCCAGAGATGAATGCAATCTTGTGTGCTCCCTACACACGAGAGTAGGTGAAAGTTGCTCTCTTCCAGATGTTTCTGACAAAGGCGCCTGGGCCCGATGAATTTCCAGCTCATTTCTACCAGAGGCACTGGGACATCTGTGGAGATGAAGTAACCACTGCTGTGCTCCGGATTGTCAAGGGGGAGGAGAGTGTTGAAGCTATTAATGAGACTGTGCTAGTCCTGATCCCTAAAATAGCAAGCCCGACATTTATGTCCCAATTCAGGCCAATAAGTTTGTGCAACGTTCTTTACAAAATAGCTTCTAAGGTGATAGCTAACAGACTGAAACAGATTTTGCCTGATATTATCTCCCAGGAACAATCAGCCTTTGTGCCGGGCAGGCTCATCACCGACAACATCATATGCGCTTATGAGTGCCTTCACTTCATGAAGAGAAACAGGTCGAAGAGCAATAGCTTTTGTGCACTCAAACTTGACATGATGAAGGCCTATGACAGGTTGGAGTGGCCATATTTGCAGGCCATAATGGTTAAACTGGGTTTTGACCAGTCATGGATTAACACGGTGATGGGTATGATTAACTCCGTATCATTCTCTGTTTTATTTAATGGAGAGAGGTTAGAACAGTTTAAACCTACAAGAGGTATTAGATAGGGAGATCCCATTTCCCCTTATCTCTTTTTGATTGCACCAGAGGGCCTTTCGTGCCTTTTAAAATCTCGTTCTTAGTCATCAGCTCTTCAAGGCATTAAGGTGGCACCTACAGCTCCGGCAGTAAACCACCTATTGTTCGCAGATGACAGCCTGTTGCTCTTCGAATCGAGTATCAAGGGTGCTAATGAAGTATCAAACCTGCTTAATGCTTATTGTGCCGCCTCAGGGCAGAGAATCAATAATGAGAAATCTTCAATATTTTTAGCTCAGGTTGTCCTCAAGCAATGAAAGAAGGCATTATGAACTCTTTGAATGTACACAATGAATCCCTCAGTGACTAATACCTGGGAATGCCTACAAATGTTGGTCAATCAGTCAATGGAACATTTAGATATCTTCGGGACAGAGTTTGGGAGAAAGTCAGAGGGTGATGGAGAAGTTATTATCTGCGGCCGGAAAAGAAGTCTTAATTAAGAGTGTAGCTCAAGCTATCCCTGTTTACTCTATGGCTTGTTTCAGATTGCCAAGAAGCCTTTGTGACATCATTACTTCGATCATTCGTCAATTTTGGTGGGGAAGTAAGCGTGGAAAACAGAAACCCTGCTGGGTATCATGGGATGTTATGACTCTCC
>NW_025229533.1:7631-9338 GCF_018294505.1 Triticum aestivum | reverse complement strand
GAGCTCATTGATGTTACAACTGCAACATGGAATGCCGAACTGGTTCGCTCGGTATTTACAGCATATGATGCAGAGCCGAGTCTCCAAATTCCACTCTGTACTCGGCAGATTGAGGATTTTTGGGCTTGGCATGAGGATACGAAAGGGATCTTCTCAGTGAGGTCATGTTACCGTATGATAATCAACACAAAACTGTCCAGAGAAGGCTGGCTGGAAGAAAATGCAGGGCGGTCGAGTACCGACGTGGAAGGTAAAGCATGGTCCTCGCTTTGGCATCTACGGGTTCCTTCAAAACTGAAAGTTTTTCCGTGGAGGTTGGCGCAACAATCGTTGCCAACTGGAGACCTGTTAAACCACAGAAATATGGTAACTACCAGTGTGTGCGGTATGTGTGGTGCTGAGGATAGCTGGCGCCACTCTCTGATGCAATGCAACATGTCTAGATGTGTTTGGGCCCTAGCAAAAGAAGAGATGGTGCATCACATGCTATGTACCAAAGAATCTGATGCGAAGTCCTGGTTGTTCACCATGCATGATAGCCTGACATGGGATGAGTTCACTACAATGGTAGTTACTCTGTGGGAAATCTGGAGTGCTCGGAGGAAGGCGATACACGAATCCATATTCCAAAGTCCACATTCCATCCATGGGTTCGTTTCCTCGTATCTCTCGGAGATTAAGGTACTTCAGCCAACTAGTGCAATCAAGCCTCCAAGATCAGCTCCCAGTCTACGGCATTGGATCCCTCCACCCGATGGGATGTTCAAAATCAATGTTGATGCAGCAGTGTCGCGGCATGGCAGTTTTGGAGCACTTGCAGCTATTTGCAGGAGCGGAGATGGCTTTTTCCAGGGAGCTTCGGCAGTATATTTCAACAATATTAGCGATCCCGCCACCCTCAAGGCGCTTGCCACCAGAGAAGCCCTTGCCTTGGCGGAGGACCTCTACATTCAAAAGATTTCAGTTGCTTCCGATTGCTTGGAATTAGTGGAAGCCATCAACAAGGGGTCGTCTTCAGTCTACAGCGCCATTCTAAATGAGATAAAGGACCGCTCTTTGGCCTTTTCACATGCTACTTTTCAGCACGAAAATAGAACTTCGAATACCGAAGCGCACAATCTAGCAAAGCACGCACTTTCTCTAGGGGCTGGCCACCATGCTTGGTTAGGTCAGCCCGGTGATCTTAACTTCGTCCCTGTAAACAATGTGACGGATGAATAAAGCTTTGTATGATTGCCTCAAAAAAACTAATAAAAGAGCATCACCTCAGAAAAAAAAGTCAATTACGCCAGTGATGCTTGAACTTGGCACGAAAAGTCACTTTAGTGCTAAAACTTGCGGTATACATTGAACTGGTGCAACGACTTGGCTTAGGCATGCAAATACGGTGCAAAATGCAACTGTATATGCCCACGGGGCTGACTAGGCATGAAAGCATGGCGTGGGTCCACTGTCAGCGACCCAATATTGGAGACTTTTGGCCCGCTTCTTTGCAAAAACACCCTCAACATTTCTCTCCTCACAAAAAAGCCAATGACATGGGTAAAAATAATTAGTTGTCTCAGCATCCTACATACATTATATGAGAAAAAGCAAAATTGGTCAACTGCAGACTAAATCCGAGGACCTGTTGGTACAGGGCGTGTGCAACTAGCCACCCCAACCTTGGGAATTTGTTGTCTCATATGAATACATATCTTTTATACA
>NW_025229533.1:6867-7487 GCF_018294505.1 Triticum aestivum | reverse complement strand
TTTTCCTTAAAGAATGTAAATTAAGATTTTTGATACGTACAAGTTTAAAAAGATGGCTTAGGAACTCGAACTAGCGACCACATAAAGACCTGTAACCAATCCTTCCACTCCAATTAGAAAATTTTCATCTAATTTCATAAAATACTCAATTGTTAATTTTATACTATAAATATTAAATAAGGAAATATAGAAATATTTGTATAAGTCATTTAAACAAGTTTGTACATATTCAAATAAATGCTCATATAAGTAAAACAAATCACAATTTTACTAAAACTAGTCATCCTTTAGGAAAAAAATATGTTGGTTCAAGAAGTTGTTTTAATAAAGATTGTGTGTTTTCTAAAAAAAACATGTATTAACACACAAATAGAAAAATATATACTGGTGGGATATATCCGCGTGTTATAAATATTATATACATAACAATGAAATAACTTACTCAAAAATTGTCAAGTATTATTTTGAAATATTCATGTACTTAGTTTATGAATTATAATTTTTTTTGTATAATTAAAGAATACGAATATTTCTTAAATTATAATTCATAATAATAATTATTATTAATTATAGAAACGTTTAAACAATTATACACATAATTTTACAACTCATAGGTATGT
>NW_025229533.1:4274-6131 GCF_018294505.1 Triticum aestivum | reverse complement strand
AAAAAAATTATATAGGTCACAAGTGAAAATTATACAGAAGTTGATGGTCATAAATATTTAGTAAACGTTTGTATTCAATTTTTTATATAATTTAAATATGAGCCACGAGTGTACAAAAATGTTTGTATTCATTAAACATTTTGAATGCTTTTATTTACTAACCATAGATTTTCTTGTATAATATTTATAGCATAGTAATATTTGAACATTATTTTATTTCTTACTACATGTATGTTGCGAATATCATAAAAACAATTACCGCGTACAAAATGAGCCGCACTAACTGTAGTCCATGCCCAGTGAGTGTCATTGTCATAAGATATTTAGGCTAGCTATCCAATACGTCCGTGGAAAATGTTGTGGCTGCAGTGGCTAGTACCTTGCGTGTGCATGCTGCAGTTCTTTTGTTCGACAGAGTGCAGGACTAATTTTTGTGATTATTTACACTTTGTACTACTGACAGGGGGGACCCAGCTCGCTGGGGCTTTCTTGTGAAAAAAAATCCAAGGGTAATTTTGCAAATTAACAGGGCACACGCCCTGCATCTTGCGTCCTGACAGTAAACCCATGCCATC
Source organism: Triticum aestivum (assembly GCF_018294505.1). NCBI lineage: Eukaryota > Viridiplantae > Streptophyta > Magnoliopsida > Poales > Poaceae > Triticum > Triticum aestivum. The sequence goes on along the minus strand of NW_025229533.1, from coordinate 5,556 downwards.
CTGTCACGCCTAGTCAGCCCTGTGGGCGTATTCAATTGCATTTTGCACCATATTTGCACAAGGAAGCCAAGTTGTTGCACCGATTCAATGTTCACAAGTTTTAGCACTAAAGTGATTTTTTCACGCCAAGTTCAAGCGCAGGTGGTGTAATTGACTCAAAACTAATAAATGAGCACCAACCTTGGAGCAGCAATGAACGGTCCGAAAAATCGACTAGCCCAAATTCGATTTTCAGGCAACTAATTGGAACTACTAGTATAGCCCGTGCGGCGGCCCGCCGCGCCTGGTGATACATTGTATTTATATGGATCGTAAAGGCCATTCTTACATTTTTAATGATAGAATCGCATGACTAAAACCAAGAAAGAGTTATAAAAGATGGAAAATGAGTACATTTATTGCAGCCATGTATGATAAATACTGATGAACGGAAGGGTACAGGCTACTAATAAAGTCTACTTAATGGCACAGTATACAGACCATTATATGGAACATATCATATACAATGATACAGCTGCATGAAAGTAAATGATTGCACACGGCCTAGTTGAGTTAAATCATCCTAGTGTAGCCCTCTGTAGGATAGTTTGTAATGAAGTAGTAAAGTGCTTTCACAAATACTTGTGCCTGTCCAACGGTTGTCTTTGCTCCTTTGTATGTAATGATGGGATCATCTTTGTGAGGACGTTGGGGTACATGCGAAGAAGTGCCACGTCGGAGAAATTATTGCATATTTCCCCGAAGATCATTGTTTGTCTTGCAAATTCATTCTGTTGGGTACTTACTTGCTGGGGAGCCATGTTGAATTTTCATGCCCGCGCGGTGGCACGCTGCGCCTATTGATACTTTATGTGAGGAATTATGTGTACGGTAATATTAAATTTTGTATAGAAATCATTTTATTCACTTTTTACGTATTCACTTCAATTTTTATATTATGGTGTATGTACAAAAAATTACATTGGTACAAATGCTATAATCTTTCATAAAGAAAAGTTTTATTGAATGAAAAGAGTTTTACATAAAGGGAATACATATTGATATTGCATGGTAAATTTCTGATTCTTTGTTAATTCAAAGCATCCTTGTTTGACCGCCCATTGATTTTGTGTTCGTAATGTAATGATAGCTGAGGAAGTATCACATCAGTAGTTAACATGATAGAGCTTGTATATGGGGCAAAGAATGTGCATGAACCTATGCTTGAATGAGTAATTTATGACCATGGACTTTATATTAGCTATACATCAAGATATTATCTGTGTGTACAACTGGAAGTACC
>NW_025229533.1:3346-4066 GCF_018294505.1 Triticum aestivum | reverse complement strand
CTAATAGGTATACCCATCTGTTAGACCGATGACTAACTTGCATCCATGTCAAAGCAATTGGAAAACATTTTCTCAGCCAAAAGCCAGGCCAAAGTAGACACATTTTACTAAGCTTTTAGAGTGACAATTATCTTACAACATTAAAAGGAAGAAGAAACATACAACATAGGGAGACATAGCTAGGGCGATGGAACACACGACACGAAGAAAAAGTACAATGATGGTAGTATAAACACAGTTGACTGCGCATACAAAGCTTGATTCATGAACTAAGTTTTTGTCTCTTCAAAATATGCACTGGAAGAAGAAGGTAAGCTTTCCAAATCATACATTGGGAGAAAAAAATGCAAGCTGTATTTGTATAGTTGGTCTGCTGTAGAAACGAATGAATACTGAAAATGACAACTCACAACACCACCTTGCATTGTCCTATTGACATGATAAGCATTTTAACACAGCTAAAATATGAGAGTACAACCTTTACATCTTTCATATGAATAAAATCTGGCCCAAGCTCAATCCAAAAATAAGCAGCAGATGAAGAGGGCCATTAAAATGCATCGTGTTGTTCAGCTTCAGTAAGAAAAAGAAGATTGTTAATACCTTGCAATTGCTTGCATTTTTCACCCCATAAGGGTCTCATTATGTAAGTTAATAGTATGTCATCCAAATTCATCGTAGCTTGATGCATCCATACAATAAATATGAGAAGGGGTTAAA
>NW_025229533.1:0-1693 GCF_018294505.1 Triticum aestivum | reverse complement strand
TAACTTTAATCTGAAATTGCACTTTTGTATTAGGCAAAAAGTAATAATACAATAGTGCTATTTTCACACTTATTAAATACTCCTCCGATCCAAAAAAAGTGTCGTGGCTTTAGATCAATTTTAGTTCAAATTTGAACTAAAGTCACAACACTTTTTTGGATCAGGTGGTGTAGTATTTGTGTGTATACATTTATACTCATCGAACATCCCAAAAATACCCACAAATAAAAAATATAAACCGGCTAATAAAAAAGAAAAAAATAGCAAAGGTGCATGAAAACAAAAAAAGGGATAGAGGAGAAGGTTAGGTCGTTAGACGGGCGAGATAGGGCTCGCTTGGTCGCAATAGGTAATGGGTCTCAGCCCGTTAATGAATTGACTGATCCAAAACAGAGGCCAACCAAACGTTACCGGCCCAAAACAAGACACACCACACAACTAATATACAGAGTCCGTTATGAGAAATTGCCAGACTGGTGCGCTGTCTGTGGTCACTTAGGGCATATGTATAAGGAGCATGGGGATGGTGTTCACCCTCCGTCTTCTCTGTACTTCAAGGACCTTCGTGCATCATGGGCAATGCGCACAGGGGAAGGACCAGGGGGAGGCCGAGGCCGCCGTGGTGGAAGGAGAGGAGGACGAACGGATCATGCTGGTGGGCGTTCAGAGGGAAACAGGAGCAAGGGGCTGTCTGTTGGCGAAGAGGACATGAATACCGCATCACTGGATGTGGAGATGGAAGAGGTAAACAGGAAGAAATCTGATCGAGTGGATTTGGAACCCAAGAATTAGCTAGCATTGGTTCCTCATGTGGGTAATCCGGTTAGCCCTCCCCCGAAGAGGGAGCCAAAGAGATCGTGCAATGATGGCAAGGAAGGCAAGGGTAGTGCTTCAAGCATCGCAAAACCAGAGTTGGCGGGCTCCCTGGAGGAGCGCCGCCGAGCACAATGAGTGCCCTATGTTGGAACTGCCGCGGCGTGGGCAAAGCCGCGACAGTTCGAGAGCTTCGCGACCTCGCGAGGAAATTTGCCCCTACCGTGCTTTGTATTGTCGAAACCCAAATAAATGGTGCACGTGTAGAAATGCTAGCTAGTACTCTTGGTTATGATAGAGCTTATGCTATTAATAGTAGTGGTAGGAGTGGAGGCATTGGTATTTTTTGGAATAACACAGTGGATGTTGAAATCTAGGGTGATTCGGTGTACCATATTGATGCTAAGATAACTGAATCAGGTACCGATCCGTGGAGGCTGTCCTGCTTTTATGGAGAGGCTCAGACACAGTCGAGGCACCAAACATGGGACCTCATGAGAGGTATTTGCAGTCTGAGCGCCCTGCCATGGTTATGTATAGGCGATTTTAATGAGGTTTTACGTCCAGAAGAACATCAAGGAGTTGCAAACCGGAGTAATGCATAGATACAAGGGTTTAGAGACGCTGTTGATGATTGCATGCTTATGGACGTTGGCTATCAAGGGAGGTTTTGGACCTTTGAGAAAAAAGTCACCGGAGGAACTTATACTCGGGTGCGACTGGATCGGGCACTAGCAAACGCGGACTGGATGTCTAGGTTCGCAATGGAAGAAGTGACACATCTAACTGCTGCTACTTCTGATCATGGCCCAATATTGTTGCGTACAGAGGGCGGACAGAGCCAAGGAGCACCGAAGAGAAGCTTCAAGTATGAAACAAT
>NW_025229532.1:20173-21761 GCF_018294505.1 Triticum aestivum | reverse complement strand
AGTTCAAATAAGTCATTAAAAACATTGAAGTGGCCGTGTAACAGATGAGTTCTAGTCCAAAACCCTGATACTCCGAAAGAGTTTGTCCAGTTTGTACACGAAGTGCGCCCAGTTTTTGCCGTGACCCTCTCTACTCTTTCGCGCATGCTATGCGGGTGATATGATGATACCATGCCAAGTTTCAACATTTTAAGGATTCATTTTGTATTGATTTTCAATTTCACGGTCATTTAGCTCTCTAAACAATTAGGTAAATGACCGAAAACAACAAATGATGTCAGAACATGTTGGAAATTGATGACATCGCTTTAAATGCTGCATACTGAACACAAAAGAAGTCCGGAGTTCAAATAAGTTATTAAAAACATTGAAGTGGTCGTGTAACAGATGAGTTCTTGTCCGATACCCTGATACTCCGAAAGAGTTTGTCCAGTTTTTGCCGTGACCCTCTCTACTCTTTCACGCATGCGATGCGGGTGATATGATGATACCATCCCAAGTATCAACATTTTCAGGATTCATTTTGTAGTGATTTTCAATTTCACGGTCATTTAGCTCTCTAAAAAATTAGGTAAATAACCGAAAAACAACAAATGATGTCAGAACATGTTGGAAATTGATGACGTCGCTTTGAATGTTGCATACTAAACACAAAAGAAGTCCGGAGTTCAGATAAGTTATTAAAAATGTTGATGTGGCCGTGTAACAGATGAGTTCTTGTCCGAAACCCTGATACTCCGAAAGAGTTTGTCCAGTTTGTACATGAAGTGCGTCCAGTTTTTGCCGTGACCCTCTCTACTCTTTCGCGCATGCTATGCGGGTGATATGATGATACCATGCCAAGTTTCAACATTTTCAGGATTCATTTTGTAGTGATTTTCTAGTTCACGGTCATTTAGCTCTCTAAACAATTAGGTAAATGACCGAAAAACAACAAACGATGTCAGAACATGTTGGAAATTGATGACGTCGCTTTGAATGCTGCATACTGAACACAAAAGAAGTCAGGAGTTCAAATAAGTTATTAAAAACATTGAAGTGGCCGTGTAACAGATGAGTTCTTGTCTGAAACCCTGATACTCCGAAAGAGTTTGTCCAGTTTGTACACGAAGTGCGTCCATTTTTTGCCGTGACCCTCCCTACTCTTTTCGCGCACGCTATGCGGGTGATATGATGATACCATGCCAAGTTTCAACATTTTCAGGATTCATTTTGTACTGATTTGCAATTTCACGGTCATTTAACTCTCTAAACAATTAGGTAAATGACCGAGAAACAACAAATGATGTCAGAACATGTTGGAAATTGATGACGTCGCTTTGAATGCTGCATACTGAACACAAAAGAAGTCCGGAGTTCAAATAAGTTATTAAAAACATTGAAGTGGTCGTGTAACTGATGAGTTCTTGTCCGAAACCCTGATACTCCGAAAGAGTTTGTCCAGTTTGTACATGAAGTGCGTCCAGTTTTTGCTGTGACCCTCTCTACTCTTTCGCGCATGCTATGCGGGTGATATGATGATACCATGCCAAGTTTCAACATTTTCAGGATTCATTTTGTTGTGATTTTCAATTTCACGATCATTTAG
>NW_025229532.1:14127-14469 GCF_018294505.1 Triticum aestivum | reverse complement strand
ATACTCCGAAAGAGTTTGTCCAGTTTGTACACGAAGTACGTCCAGTTTTTGCCGTGACCCTCTCTACTCTTTCGCGTGTGCTATGCGGGTGATATGATGATACCATGCCAAGTTTCAATATTTTCAAGATTCATTTTGTAGTGATTTTCAATTTCACGGTCACTTAGCTCTCTAAAAAATTAGGTGAATGACCGCAAAACAACAAATGATGTCAGAACATGTTGGAAATTGATGACGTCGCTTTGAATGCTGCATACTGAACACCAAAGAAGTCCGGAGTTCAAATAAGTTATTAAAAACATTGAAGTGGCCGTGTAACAGATGAGTTCTCGTCCGAAACCC
>NW_025229532.1:13124-14045 GCF_018294505.1 Triticum aestivum | reverse complement strand
TTCAAATAAGTTATTAAAAACATTGAAGTGGCCGTGTAACAGATGAGTTCTTGTCCGAAACCCTGATACTCCGAAAGAGTTTGTCCAGTTTGTACACGAAGTGCGTCCATTTATTGCCGTGACCCTCTCTACTCTTTCGCGCATGCTATGCGGGTGATATGATGATACCATGCCAAGTTTCAACATTTTCAGGATTCATTTTGTAGTGATTTTCAATTTCACGGTTATTTAGCTCTGTAAACAATTAGGTAAATGACCGAAAAACAACAACTGATGTTAGAACATGTTGGAAATTGATGACGTTGCTTTGAATGCTGCATACTAAATACAAAAGAAGTCCGGAGTTCAAATAAGTTATTAAAAACATTGAAGTGGCCGTGTAACAGATGAGTTCTTGTCCGAAATCCTGATACTCCGAAAGAGTTTGTCCAGTTTGTACACGAAGTGCGTCCAGTTTTTGCCGTGACCCTCTCTACTCTTTCGCGCATGCTATGCGGGTGATATGATGATACCATGCCAAGTTTCAACATTTTCAGGATTCATTTTGTAATGATTTTCAATTTCACGGTCATTTAGCTCTCTAAACAATTAGGTAAATGACCGAAAAACAAAAAATGATGTCTGAACATGTTGGAAATTGATGACGTCGCTTTGAATGCTGCATACTGAACACAAAAGAAGTCCGGAGTTCAAATAAGTTATTAAAAACATTGAAGTGGCCGTGTAACAGATGAGTTCTTGTCCGAAACCCTGATACTCCGAAAGAGTTTGTCCAGTTTGTACACGAAGTGCGTCCAGCTTTTGCCGTGACCCTCTCTACTCTTTCGCGCATGCTATGCGGGTGATATGATGATACCATGCCAATTTCAACATTTTCAGGATTCATTTTGTAGTGATTTTCAATTTCACGGTCATTTAGCT
>NW_025229532.1:5733-6245 GCF_018294505.1 Triticum aestivum | reverse complement strand
GAAGTCCGGAGTTCAAATAAGTTATTAAAAACATTGAAGTGGTCGTGTAACAGATGAGTTCTCATCCGAAACCCTGATACTGCGAAAGAGTTTGTCCAGTTTGTACACGAAGTGCGTCCAGTTTTTGCCCTGACCCTCTCTACTCTTTTGCGCATGCTATGCGGGTGATATGATGATACCATGCCAAGTTTCAACATTTTCAGGATTCATTTTGTAGTGATTTTTAATTTCACGGTCATTTAGCTCTCTAAACAATTATGTAAATGACCGAAAAACAACAAATGATGTCAGAACATGTTGGAAATTGATGATGTCGCTTTGAATGCTGCATACTGAACACAAAAGAAGTCCGGAGTTCAAATAAGTTATTAAAACATTGAAGTGGCCGTGTAAGAGATGAGTTCTTGTCTGAAACCCTGATACTCCGAAAGAGTTTGTCCAGTTTTTGCCGTGACCCTCTCTACTCTTTCGCGCATGCTATGCGGGTGATATGATGAAACCATCCCAAGTTT
>NW_025229532.1:3607-5384 GCF_018294505.1 Triticum aestivum | reverse complement strand
AACGATGATACTCCGAAAGAGTTTGTCCAGTTTGTACACGAAGTGCTTCCAGTTTTTGCCGTGACCCTCTCTACTCTTTCACGCATGCTATGCGGGTGATATGATGATACCATGCCAAGTTTCAACATTTTCAGGATTCATTTTGTAGTGATTTTCAATATCACGGTCATTTAGCTCTCTAAACAATTAGGTAAATGACCGAAAAACAACAAATGATGTAGAACATGTTGGAAATTGATGACGTCGCTTTGAATGTTGCATACTGAACACAAAAGAAGTCCGGAGTTCAAATAAGTTATTAAAAACATTGAAGTGGTCGTGTAACAGATGAGTTCTCATCCGAAACCCTGATACTGCGAAAGAGTTTGTCCAGTTTGTACACGAAGTGCGTCCAGTTTTTGCCCTGACCCTCTCTACTCTTTTGCACATGCTATGCGGGTGATATGATGATACCATGCCAAGTTTCAACATTTTCAGGATTCATTTTGTAGTCATTTTTAATTTCACGGTCATTTAGCTCTCTAAACAATTATGTAAATGAACGAAAAGCAACAAATGATGTCAGAACATGTTGGAAATTGATGACGTCACTTTGAATGCTGCATACTGAACACAAAAGAAGTCCGGAGTTCAAATAAGTTATTAAAACATTGAAGTGGCCGTGTAACAGATGAGTTCTTGTCCGAAACCCTGATACTCCGAAAGAGTTTGTCCAGTTTGTACACAAAGTGCGTCCAGTTTTTGCCGTGACCCTCTCTACTCTTTCGCGCATGCTATGCGGGTGATATGATGATACCATGCAAAGTTCCAACATTTTCAGGATTCATTTTGTATTGATTTTCAATTTCACGGTCATTTACCTCTCTAAACAATTAGGTAAATGACCGAAAAACAACAAATGATGTCAGAACATGTTGGAAATTGATGATGTCGCTTTGAATGCTGCATACTGAACACAAAAGAAGTCCGGAGTTCAAATAAGTTATTAAAAACATTGAAGTGGCCGTGTAACAGATGAGTTCTTGTCCGAAACACTAATACTCCGAAAGAGTTTGTCCAGTTTGTACATGAAGTGCGTCCAGTTTTTGCCGTGACCCTCTCTACTCTTTCGCGCATGCTATGCGGGTGATATGATGATATCATGCCAAGTTTCAACTTTTTCAGGATTCATTTTGTAGTGATTTTCAATTTCACGGTCATTTAGCTCTCTAAACAATTAGTTAAATGACCGAAAAACAACAAACGATGTCAGAACATGTTGGAAATTGATGACGTCGCTTTGAATGCTGCATACTGAACACAAAAGAAGTCCGGAGTTCAAATAAGTTATTAAAAACATTGAAGTGGTCGTGTAACAGATGAGTTCTCATCCGAAACCCTGATACTCCGAAAGAGTTTGTCCAGTTTGTACATGAAGTGCGTCCAGTTTTTGCCCTGACCCTCTCTACTCTTTTGCGCATGCTATGCGGGTGATATGATGATACCATGCCAAGTTTCAACATTTTCAGGATTCATTTTGTAGTGATTTTTAATTTCACGGTCATTTAGCTCTCTAAACAATTATGTAAATGACCGAAAAACAACAAATGATGTCAGAACATGTTGGAAATTGATGACGTCACTTTGAATGCTACATACTGAACACAAAAGAAGTCCGGAGTTCAAATAAGTTATTAAAAACATTGAAGTGGCCTTGTAACAGATGAGTTCTTGTCTGAAACCCTGATACTCCGAAAGAGTTTGTCTAGTTTTTGCCGTGACCCTCTCTACTCTTTCG
>NW_025229532.1:1464-2263 GCF_018294505.1 Triticum aestivum | reverse complement strand
GGAAATTGATGACGTTGCTTTGAATGCTGCATACTAAACACAAAAGAAGTCCGGAGTTCAAATAATTTATTAAAAACATTGATGTGGCCGTGTAACAGATGAGTTCTTGTCCGAAACCTTGATACTCCGAAAGAGTTTGTCCAGTTTGTACACGAAGTGCGTCCAGTTTTTGCCGTGACACTATCTACTCTTTCACGCATGCTATGCGGGTGATATGATGATACCATGCCAAGTTTCAACATTTTCAGGATTCATTTTGTAGTGATTTTCAATTTCACGGTCATTTAGCTCTCTAAACAATTAGGTAAATGACCGAAAAACAACAAACGATGTCAGAACATGTTGGAAATTGATGACGTCGCTTTGAATGCTGCATACTGAACAAAAGAGAAGTTCGGAGTTCAAATAAGTTATTAAAAACATTGAAGTGGCCGTGTAACAGATGAGTTCTTGTCCGAAACCCTGATACTCCAAAAGAGTTTGTCCAGTTTGTACACGAAGTGCGTCCATTTTTTGCCGTGACCCTCCCTACTCTTTTCGCGCATGCTATGCGGGTGATATGATGATACCATGCCAAGTTTCAACATTTTCAGGATTCATTTTGTACTGATTTTTAATTTCACGGTCATTTAACTCTCTAAACAATTAGGTAAATGACCGAAAAACAACAAATGATGTCAGAACATGTTGGAAATTGATGACGTCACTTTGAATGCTGCATACTGAACACAAAAGAAGTCCGGAGTTCAAATAAGTTATTAAAAACATTGAAGTGGTCTTGTAACAGATGAGTTCTTGT
>NW_025229532.1:0-1339 GCF_018294505.1 Triticum aestivum | reverse complement strand
TCTTTCGCGCATGCTATGCGGGTGATATGATGATACCATGCCAAGTTTCAACATTTTCAGGATTCATTTTGTAGTGATTTTCAATTTGACGGTCATTTAGCTCTCTAAACAATTAGGTAAATGACCGAAAAACAACAAATGATGTCAGAACATGTTGGAAATTGATGACGTCGCTTTGAATGCTGCATACTGAACACAAAAGAAGTCCGGAGTTCAAATAAGCTATTAAAAACATTGAAGTGGCCGTGTAACAGATACACGAAGTGCGTCTAGTTTTTGCCGTGACCCTCTCTACTCTTTCGCGCATGCTATGCGGGTGATATGATGATACCATGCCAAGTTTCAACATTTTTAGGATTCATTTTGTAGTGATTTTCAATTTCACAGTCATTTAGCTCTCTAAACAATTAGGTAAATGACCGAAAAAGAACAAACGATGTCAGAACATGTTATAAATTGATGACGTTGCTTTGAATGCTGCATACTGAACACAAAACAAGTCCGGAGTTCAAATAAGTTATTAAAAACATTGAAGTGGCCGTTTAACAGATGAGTTCTTGTCCGAAACCCTGATACTCCGAAGGAGTTTGTCCAGTTTGTACACGAAGTGCGTCCATTTTTTGCCGTGACCCTCTCTACTCTTTTCGCGCATGCTATGCGGGTGATATGATGATACCATGCCAAGTTTCAACATTTTCAGGATTCATTTTGTACTGATTTTCAATTTCACGGTCATTTAACTCTCTAAACAATTAGGTAAATGACCGAAAAACAACAAATGATGTCAGAACATGTTGGAAATTGATGACGTCGCTTTGAATGCTGCATACTGAACACAAAAGAAGTCCGGAGTTCAAATAAGTTATTAAAAACATTGAAGTGGTCGTGTAACAGATGAGTTCTTGTCCGAAACCCTGATATTCCGAAAGAGTTTGTCAAGTTTGTACATGAAGTGCGTCTAGTTTTTGCCGTGACCCTCTCTACTCTTTTGCGCATGCTATGCGGGTGATATGATGATACCATGCCAAGTGTCAACATTTTTAGGATTCATTTTATAGTGATTTTCAATTTCACGGTCATTTAGCTCTCTAAACAATTAGGTAAATGACCGAGAAAATACAAACGATGTCAGAACATGTTGGAAATTGATGACGTCGCTTTGAATGATGCATACTGAACACAAAAGAAGTCCGGAGTTCAAATAAGTTGTTAAAAACATTGAAGTGGCCGTGTAACAGATGAGTTCTCGTCCGAAACCCTGATACTCCGAAAGAGTTTGTCTAGTTTGTACACGAAGTGTGTCCAGTTTTTGCCATGACCCTCTCTACTCTTTCGCGCA
>NW_025229531.1:21199-21765 GCF_018294505.1 Triticum aestivum | reverse complement strand
ATGCATTTCGTGTACAAAACGGACAATCTCTTTTGAAGTATCAGGGTTTCATACGGAAACTCGTCTGTTACAAAGGGGTTTCATTTTTTGAACTTATTTGAACTCCATAGTTTTTCTGTGCTCAAAATGCACCATTCAAAACCACATCATCAATTTTCAACCCTTTCTGACTTCATTTGTTATTTTTCATGCACTTACTAATTATTTTGAGCTATAAGACCCTAAAATAGAAAAGCATTTCAAATGAACTCTGAAAAGGTTGAAAGTTGGCATGGTATCATCATTTGACCCACATAGCATTTGCAAGAAAGTAGAGAGGGTTACGGCAAAAACTGGATGCACTTCGTGTACGAAACGGACAATCTCTTTCGAAGTATCACGGTTTCATACAGAAACTCGTCTGTTACAAAGGGATTTCATTTTTTTGAACTTATTTGAACTCCATAGTTTTTCTGTGCTCAAAATGCACCATTCAAAGACGCATCATCAATTTGCAACCCTTTCGGACTTCATTTGTTATTTTTCATGCATTTACTGATTATTTTGAGCTATAAGACCCTGAAATT
>NW_025229531.1:18446-19515 GCF_018294505.1 Triticum aestivum | reverse complement strand
AACGGACAATCTCTTTCGAAGTATCAGGGTTTCATACGGAAACTCGTCTGTTACAAAGGGATTTCACTTTTTTTGAACATATTTGAACTCCATAGTTTTCCTGTAATCAAAATGCACCATTCAAAGCCGCATCATCAATTTTCAACCGTTTCTGACTTTATTTGTTATTTTTCATGCATTTACTGATTATTTTGAGCTATAAGACCCTGAAATTGAAATGCATTTCAAATGAACTCTGAAAAGGTTGAAAGTTGGCATGGTACCATCATTTGACCCACATAGAATGTGCAAGAAGTAGAGAGGGTTACGGCAAAAACTGGATGCACTTCGTGTACAAAACGGACAATCTCTTTCGAAGTATCAGGGTTTCATAGGGAACTCGTCTGTTACAAAGGGGTTACATTTTTTTGAACTTATTTGAACTCCATAGTTTTTCTTTGCTCAAAATGCACCATTCAAAGCCACATCATCAATTTTCAACCCTTTCTGACTTCATTTGTAATTTTTCATGCATTTACTGATTATTTTGAGCTATAAGACCCTGAAATTGAAAAGCATTTCAAATGAACTCTGAAAAGGTTGAAAGTTGGCATGGTATCATCATTTGACCCACATAGAATGTGCAAGTATTTAGAGAGGGTTACGGCAAAAACTGGATGCACTTCGTGTACAAAACGGACAATCTCTTTCGAAGTATCAGGGTTTCATACGGAAACTCGACTGTTACAAAGGGGTTTCATTTTTTTGAACTTATTTGAACTCCATAGTTTTTCTATGCTCAAAATGCACCATTCAAAGCCACATCATCAATTTTCAACCCTTTCTGACTTCATTTGTTATTTTTCATGCATTTACTGATTATTTTCAGCTAGAAGACCCTGAAATTAAAAAGGATTTCAAATGAACTCTGAAAAGGTTGAAAGTTGGCATGGTATCATCATTTGACCCACATAGAATGTGCAAGAATGTAGAGAGGGTTACGGCAAAAACTGGATGCACTTCGTGTACAAAACGGACAATCTCTTTCGAAGTATCAGGGTTTCATACAGAAACTCGTCTGTTACAAAGG
>NW_025229531.1:17414-18436 GCF_018294505.1 Triticum aestivum | reverse complement strand
AAAAGGTTGAAATTTGGCATGGTATCATCATTTGACCGACATAGCATGTGCAAGAAAGTAGAGACGGTTATGGCAAAAACTGGATGCACTTCGTGTACAAAACGGACAATCTCTTTCGAAGTATCAGGGTTTCATACAGAAACTCGTTTGTTACAAAGGGATTTCATTTTTTCGAACTTATTTCAACTCCATAGTTTTTCTATGCTCAAAATGCACCATTCAAAGCCGCATCATCAACCCTTTCTGACTTCATTTGTAATTTTTCATGCATTTACTGATTATTTTGAGCTATAAGACCCTGAAATTGAAAAGCATTTCAAATGAACTCTGAAAAGGTTGAAAGTTGGCATGGTATCATCATTTGACCCACATAGAATGTGCAAGAATGTAGAGAGGGTTACGGCAAAAACTGGATGCACTTCGTGTACAAAACGGACAATCTCTTTCGAAGTATCAGGGTTTCATACAGAAACTCGTCTGTTACAAAGGGATTTCATTTTTTTGAACTTATTTGAACTCCATAGTTTTTCTGTGCTCAAAATGCACCATTCAAAGCCGCATCATCAATTTTCAACCCTTTCTGACTTCATTTGTTATTTTTCATGCATTTACTGATTATTTTGAGCTATAAGACCCTGAAATTGAAAAGCATTTCAAATGAACTCTGAAAAGGTTGAAAGTTGGCATGGTATCATCGTTTGAACCACATAGAATGCGCAAGAAGTAGAAAGGGTTATGGCAAAAACTGGATGCATTTCGTGTACAAAACGGACAATCTCTTTCGAAGTATCAGGGTTTCATACGGAAACTCGTCTGTTACAAAGGGGTTTCATTTTTTGAACTTATTTGAACTCCATAGTTTTTCTGTGCTCAAAATGCACCATTCAAAGCCACATCATCAATTTTCAACCCTTTCTGACTTCATTTGTTATTTTTCATGCACATACTAATTATTTTGAGCTATAAGACCCTAGAATTGAAAAGCATTTCAAATGAACTCTGAAAAGGTTGAAAGTTGGCAT
>NW_025229531.1:14200-14840 GCF_018294505.1 Triticum aestivum | reverse complement strand
TTTCTGACTTCATTTGTAATTTTTCATGCATTTACTGATTATTTTGAGCTATAAGACCTTGAAATTGAAAAGCATTTCAACTGAACTCTGAAAAGGTTGAAAGTTGGCATGGTATCATCATTTGACCCACATAGCATGTGCAAGAAAGTAGAGAGGCTTACGGCGAAAACTGGATGCACTTCGTGTACAAAACGGACAATCTCTTTCGAAGTATCAGGGTTTCATACGGAAACTTGTCTGTAACATAGGGATTTCATTTTTTTTAACTTATTTGAACTCCATAGTTTTTCTGTGCTCAAAATGCACCATTCAAAGCCACATCATCAATTTTCAACCCTTTCTGACTTCATTTGTTATTTTTCATGCATTTACTGGTTATTTTGAGCCATAAGACCCTCAAATTGAAAAGCATTTCAAATGAACTCTGAAAAGGTTGAAAGTTGGCATGGTATCATCATTTGACCCACATAGAATGTGCAAGAAAGTAGAGAGGGTTACGGCAAAAACTAGATGCACTTCGTGTACAAAACGGACAATCTCTTTCGAAGTATCAGGGTTTCATACGGAAACTCGTCTGTTACAAAGGGGTTTCATTTTTTTGAACTTATTTGAACTCCATAGTTTTTCTGTGCTCAAAATG
>NW_025229531.1:13137-13791 GCF_018294505.1 Triticum aestivum | reverse complement strand
CATCATTTGACCCACATAGAATGTGCAAGAATGTAGAGAGGGTTACGGCAAAAACTGGATGCACTTCGTGTACAAAACGGACAATCTCTTTCGAAGTATCAGGTTTCATACAGAAACTCGTCTGTTACAAAGGGATTTCATTTTTTTGAACTTATTTGAACTCCATAGTTTTTCTGTGCTCAAAATGCACCATTCAAAGCCGCATCATCAATTTTCAACCCTTTCTGACTTCATTTGTAATTTTTCATGCATTTACTGATTATTTTGAGCTATAAGACCCTGAAATCGAAAAGCATTTCAAATGAACTCTGAAAAGGTTGAAAGTTGGCATGGTATCATCATTTGACCCACATAGAATGTGCAAGAATGTAGAGAGGGTTACGGCAAAAACTGGATGCACTTCGTGTACAAAACGGACAATCTCTGTTGAAGTATCAGGGTTTCATACAGAAACTCGTCTGTTACAAAGGGATTTTATTTTTTGAACTTATTTGAACTCCATAGTTTTTCTGTGATCAAAATGCACCATTCAAAGCCGCATCATCAATTTTCAACCCTTTCTGACTTCATTTGTTATTTTTCATGCATTTACTGATTATTTTGAGCTATAAGACCCTGAAATTGAAAAGCATTTCAAATGAACTCTGAAAAGGT
>NW_025229531.1:12595-13127 GCF_018294505.1 Triticum aestivum | reverse complement strand
AAGAATGTAGAGAGGGTTAAGGCAAAAACTGGATGCACTTCGTGTACAAAACAGACAATCTCTTTTGAAGTATCAGGGTTTCATACAGAAACTCGTCTGTTACAAAGGGATTTCATTTTTTTGAACTTATTTGAACTCCATAGTTTTTCTGTGCTCAAAATGCACCATTCAAAGCCGCATCATCAATTTTCAACCCTTTCTGACTTCATTTGTTATTTTTCATGCATTTACTGATTATTTTGAGCTATAAGACCCTGAAATTGAAAAGCATTTCAAATGAACTCTGAAAAGGTTGAAAGTTGGCATGGTATCATCATTTGACCCACATATCATGTGCAAGAAAGTAGAGAGGGTTACGGGAAAAACTGGATGCACTTCGTGTACAAAACGGACAATCTCTTTCGAAGTATCCGGGTTTCATACAGAAACTCGTCTGTTACAAAGGGGTTTCATTTTTTTGAACTTATTTGAACTCCATAGTTTTTTTGTGGTCAAAATGCACCATTCAAAGCGACATCATCAATTTTCAACC